>NW_010559773.1:0-39649 GCF_000687285.1 Phaethon lepturus
TCTTAAAGGGGTTTTCCAACCTTAATGATTCAGTGGTTCTGTGATAATCCCAAGTACATATTGATTTAAAGCCAGTGGAACTGATTCCAAATAGGAGAAGAAAATAGTTTGCTGATTCTAGCTTTATGTTTTAATTCTAATGATCTTTTTAATTTCCAGGAGTCCTAGTTTGCAATTTAAATGTTAATCAATGTAGCAGTAAGTTTAGAAAAGACAAATATAGTGAACTTCCTTTCTTTTCAAGTGTTTTTCATTATATTCATTGTGAAGCATTTGGAATATTAATCTTGGGGATGGGGGGGAAGGAAATGTCTGGTTTATTTACTGTAACTAGGCAAATAATTTCTAGTGAACTGTTTACTTTAAACTTAGCCTTTTGCCTTTTTTTTGTGCAGGTTTTTTATATGGCTCTCAATTCTGGAAATAGTTTGGACTTCTTCTGTGCACTTCTGTAGCTTGTGTCGAGGCGTAAATAGTGAAATGCCTTGCCTGCAATTGGAATGCTATTTAAGTTAGGTTTGTTTTTGCGAGAGCTAACCTCTGGTTTGCTTTGGACCATTTCAGATTGAACTGGCTAATGGCCAGTGTAGACTGGATAAAATGGTTGATGCTGTGATTGTTCATCCAGAACTCCCACAGCCATCTATTTGTATTGTGGAAGACTTCTGAAGCCTCTCAGGGTGTGGGGTTTTTTTTTTTGTTAAACATTTGTCAGAAAGTGAGGGATAATTAAATTTTCTACATATCTCAAAATAGTTAGTGTGATCCTGGTGGGGATACTCTGTCAATGACAAAATGGCTGTGTGGTTGAACAGTCCAGTTAAATAGGATGTAACGTGGGACCTGAATTGCTGGTTACTAGTAAGCCTTCTCTTGTTTGTATTTTGAGCTCTTAACCTCCAGCTCCAATAGCAACACGTCCTTGCTGTTATAAAAGTTGTGGATGCAAAAGTTGCGTGTTCAACTCTAGAGGACCCAATTGTTGCTGTTTCCCTGTGTTGCTGGGAGCACTGGATGCATAGCCGGTGTGCCTTGCTGCTGCAAAAGAGGAGGAGGGATGGGTGGATTCCAGGCCCAAGCATCTGCCATCTGGGAGGTTCAGGAAATGGGATGGGAGTTGTGGAAAATTTCTGGGTGTTTTTCCTTTTTTTTTTTTTTTTTTTCCCCCTCCCCTGCTCTTTCTTCTTGCTTTCTACTTTAATTGGAAGGATTTATGAAGAATAAATAAGAGTATCTGAGCTTTTCCAGCTTGCCAGGGCAGCCTGCTTATTCCTGGATGTATCTGTACTTTTTCTCCCCTGTCAAATTTTGAAGCCCTGTTTAAAGTTACGTGCATCACCCATAACAACAGTATAAACTGTCAAGGATAGTCCTCGGACCTGTTCGTGATACCTGTCTTATCGGTGTAGACCTGAGGTGAATCCTCCTTTACAGCAGGAGTTGAGTGCTAGATAGACTGAACGTAATCTGACATAGCAGGTAAGCAAGGAAAAAGATGGGTTTATAGGTTTCAGTTTGACTCTAGAAGTTTTCCTGTTGCCTGGAGAGAAAAGCAAGAGCCTCATAAAGCAGCTGATGGGGAGGCTGGCAGCAAGGGGTGGAAGGCTGGTGGAGGTCCTGGGTGGGTGGAGGTGCGGTGGCAGTAAGTCACCTCTTGACAAAATAGATGACCATGAAAGTTAGTGGAAAATGTAGGTCCATGCTGGATTCATACTCCAGCATAATATCCATTAGTGTGTAAAGTTTACAGTAATTGGTAATGCAGTTTAGCAGCTCTGTACTGTGCTATGTATTATAAACTGTGCTGTATGAAGTAGCATATCCCTTTCACAAGCAGAGAGCAGAGCCTGTGGCTAGCCCAGCATATTGCTCAATTTTGGCTTGCTTTTCCAGAATGACAGTCCTTGGAAGCCAGTGTTCCAGGGGTGTTTGGTTCCTTCCCGCAGCTGTAAGTCATTGCAGCAGCAGCACTAACCTGATCAAAGAGGAGAAGCACAGCCTGCCATAAGCTATTAAGTTAAAGCCTCAGACAAATCTCTGTTTTTGTCTGTCTTCAACTTGTCTCCTGTTTCTTGCATGTTCTTCAGGCTCCTTCTGGCTTTGTATTGGGCTACACCAATTGAATGGAAAAGGGAGGGAAGTGTATTCCTGTACATTTGAGCAGAAACAGTCAGTTTTTGCAAAACTGGGGAAGCTCCAAATAGTACTTTTTTTTTTTCCTTCTTCTGCCAAAGTCACAGAAAAACAAAACAGTGAGAGTTTTCGGAAACCCACTTCTTTATATAGACTGCATAACACACTTCCTCTCCAGGGTTCATACTTCGCTCTAGAGTGGAAGTCTTTTCTTTTGCATTTGTAAGCCAGCTGTTGCTCAGTTCTCTGAGGCCAATTGCACGAAATACCCTTTGAAGAGAGGATATTTCACATAATTTCAGAACTGTAACAAAGTAGTACTGGAAGTCAGTAATAGTTGATCTATTGGCACTATTGCTGAGTAATGCATTGCAATGCAAAAAGTTCTGTGTACTGCAGGTGGAGGTACTGCTGTCCTTCTTAACCCAGCTAAAAGACTTTGCAAGAACAAAATCTTGATCAGGGTTAGACCTTTTGATTTTTGGTAGCTGTACCATTCCTCTGTATCAGGGCTGATGATTTTCTGTTACTAAGGTATGTGTGTGGAATAAGATTATGCCTGCATTCAGTTGAGGGAGCTGTGAGACTGAGATGCTGCCATTAAATCCAAATATTTTGCTTTTTCAGCCAGAGCCTAATCTGTGACATGATTCCAATATTACTGTGTCATGATTTCATGCTGTGTAAAATGAACCTTGAAGTGGTTTGCACATTAATGATTTTATATGTAGGTCTCAAGTACAAACAAAGGAACCTTATATTCTGAATAATTTAAGCGTTTATATATATCTTTCGAGGTTTTGGTTTTGTGTGTGGTTTTTTTTCCAGAGGCATTGATTTAGATACGGTTCAACATCAAAAAATCACTAGGCTTGTGATACTACATTCTTATATTACCTTTGCCAAACCCATGCATGTTTCTTTGTTTTGGGGTAGTGCTGATCTTCGGCTCTGGGTAACTGCTGTTTTTGCAGATGAGGCCTCCACCTTTAGGTCTTTGTCCTCAATAGGAGTTGGGAGTAAAATGATGAACACACAAAGGCAGGTGAAGTTTTTCATAAATAGATATTGTGAAGTTTAGAGCCTTCTGAAGTCTTCAGCACATTAAAGAGGTTGAAGGAGAAAACTGTATATTGCCAGGATGCAACACAATTTAAGTTTATGGGCAACTAGACTTTATTGAGAAATACCGAAGTGCCTTCTTGATAAGACTTTTCAGAAGAAAGTCAATGACATTGTGTTTTGGAACAAGATCATCCAGAGTTTTTCCCCAGTGAGTCACCCAAATAGTCTTTCAGTCCTATTCTATTTCATCTGTTAAGTTTAGATTTTTATTTTTTTGTTGTTGTTCTTAAAAAGTTTTCTAATGGGAAAAATATATACTTTTTTTCACAATACGTGAAATATGAAAATCAATTTCAAGTAGACAAAATCTGAAGGAAAAAGAATGTCCAAAATGTGGAAGGTTAAAAAAAACTTAATGTAAATATAATGGGAAGCTGTATTGGATAAAAAGTGTTGATTGAAGTTTTTCTTCTAGAAGGGTATAGGGTTTTTACATGGTGGCAAAACATGATTTAATGAGTAATTTTTCAGAATAAAATTTAAGTAGTCCACCCACTTGTGAACACATAAGCATTAAAATCAGTCTAATGGATATCTTTTCTTTATTTTCAGCTATGATGTTATCTTTGCGGGGGGCCCTGAAGAACTGCTAAAGAAATTTCATGAAACTAATCATAAAGTGGTGTTTGCAGCAGATGGACTAGTTTGGCCAGATAAAAGGCTAGCTGACAAGTATCCTGTTGTCCGGAGTGGAAAACGATTCCTGAACTCGGGAGGCAAGTGTGATTCTTGAACACATTAAACTCTTGGGCTTGAACATGACTCACTGCTGTTACCTGTTTTATGTATTTGTATGTGGAACTGTTCCTGAATTCCCCAACTATAAAATTGAGGACTGGATCTGATGTCTTCCCCTTCTCCCCACTTGACTAGCTCCTCTTCTGTGCTCAATAATACTTTTCATTCAAACTTAAATAGTATTTATTTCCAATAACTTATAAAAAGCAGGTAAGTAAAGTAGCAGTCGAGCAATCAACTGAGCCTTGCAATGAAATGCTGTGCAGGGATGACCCAATTGACACTAATTGAATCTGCTTCAGAAACAATCTAGTGTACAAGCCCAATCAAAGCAGTATGTGCTGATTATAAGCACGGTTTAGCTGGGTCACAGAATTTTCTGACTTACCTACCTTGTTCTTGGGGATCTTTGTATACAGTGTAGGTGTGCTGGTAGCTCTGCCTGACCCATCAGCATGTCTTAGGCAGTTCATTCAAAGAGAAGTATGAGTTATTCCTGTTAATCTCAAAGATGTATTAATTCTGGAGTTCTCCTTTAAATGCCATCTCTGGTAATAATTTTGCAATTATTAATACATGCACTGACACTGATGTTTAACTGCTACAGAGCACACTATGTCATTTCTCCTAGGCACATGGTGCTGGGCAGCATGTAGCCATCTGGGAGTGTCCCCATTCCTTTCCCTCCCTTCTTTACCTCACCTATCTGTCCTAACTTTTTTTTTGGGAGGGGATGGGGGCTTAAACATAATGTATATTTGATTTGGGTTGAATTGTCTTTGTTTGGGCAGTATTAAATTCAGGCGTCTCTGCCAGCAAGAAGTGATTGCTGAAAATGAAACATTTTCCACAGATGGACTTCTTGGGAACAGTAGTAGTCTAATCTCATGCTTTGGAGTTCTCGGGACCATCTTAAATAGATCTGTTTCCTATTTTTTCACTTCAAATAGCATTGGTATAAAAATAACCCTTAATTGTTAACTCTTTAAAACAGAATTGGTACATATCACAGGAAGAAAACTGGATTTTGAGCCAAGTTGTATGAATTCCATACTTTTCATTTGCTGGCACCAAACAGTCAGAATGAAGTCCTTGACTGGTGGACAGCATTGGCTCAGTAGTTGTTTTTATGGAAATAACTTACGTGTGTGTGATATTGCAGGATTTATTGGTTATGCTCCATATATAAATCGTATTGTGCAGCAATGGAATCTGCAGGATAATGATGATGACCAGCTGTTTTACACCAAAATCTATGTTGACCCATTGGCAAGGGTAGGTAGTGACTGGTTTTCTCATTTCTTTCTGCTTGAAATAACATGCTACTTCTCATAAAACATCGAGGAATAAAAATAAAAGGAATGCTGTCTCTCTATTCCTGAGTACCATGTTGATGGTTGTGTTTGTTCTCCTGAGGTTCCTATTGTCGGAATGATGAACAGGCTTCCAAAGGTTCATGACTTGATATATCATTTCAGGCTGTTTGCAGATCCAGGCAGGTTGTGCTTCATTGTTAGAAATAATAGCTCTGAGGTATATGATTGGACACATTCATCTCAATGAGGGTCCCATGTATTTGGCAGTTTGACGGCCAGAGAACGTGGCATTTTTCCAGGATGTCACTGAACTACTTGCTGATCCAGTGTTTTATATTTTGGCTTGCTGCCATTTCAGATCCTGCCTGCAGCTGCCTCGCGCTTCATTTTTTTGTGCAGATACGTTCAATAAAGCTGCATCGTAAATTTTTGGTGAAGACCTCTCCGTGCCCTAGCTTAATAAAGTTCTCTGCTGAGTAGCAGCACTAAAGCATGATAAATGTCAGAAGCATGGCCCTGATGCTGGAAAGAAAGGGCTAAGGAAAGTTAACAATGTATTGATGCAAAAAGACATTTAGAAGCTGATACTGCAGAATTTTGAGGTTGATTCTGAGCATTTGTATGCTTAAGGCAGATGTGAAATTTCTGAAATATATGTATAGAATAGAATATTTCAGTTGGAAAGGAACCTACAAAGCTGAAATACATGTATGTTTTTATATTAAGTTACGCCTGAAACATCAGGCATGTTTAGATACAGGTACAGAAATAGAATGGAATATTTCAGTTGGAAAGGAACCTACAAAGATCATCTAGTCCAACTGCGTGACCAATACAAAGCTGAACAAAAGCATTTTATTAAGGGCATTGTCTGAACACCTCTTAAACACTTGACAGGCTTAGGGCGTTGACCACTTCTCTAGGAAGCCTGTTCCAGTGTTTGACCACCCTCTCAGTAAAAAAATGCTTCCTAATGTTCAGTCTAAACCTTCCCTGGCACAGCTTTGAACCATTCCCACGCATCCTATCACTGGATCCCAGGGAGAAGAGACAGCATCTCCCTCTCTACTTTCCTTCCTCAGGAAGCTGTGGAGAGCAATGAGGTTGCCCCTCAGCCTCCTTTGCCCCAAACTAGACAAGCCCAAAGTCCTTAGCCACTCCTCACTGGACATTCTTTTCAGCCCTTAATGTTTGAATTGATTTTACGCAAATTAAGTCAGATGCTAGATATGCAATTGAAAGGACAGGATGTAGAGACATTAAAGCTGACTGTACCAAAGTCAAAAGTAATACAATTAGCTATCTAAACAGATTGTCTTCTAGACAAAATATGTGTACCTCTGCACTGTGATTCAACAAGCCTCTCTGTGGCACTTAGTGTGGGATGCTGTACTGTGCATTAGCACTGATTTTCTGTATGGTAGTGTCCAGTGCTGTAGAATATGTAAAAAAATCTTGGAAGACCAAAACAGAGTATGTTATCTGTATAAACAGGTAATATGATCAACATGTTAAAACTTCAAAACAAGCTACTTTTAATCCTATTTAGACTCTTATTTATAATACAATATTAGGAATGTGTTTTAACACTTGTGGTGTTTTTGATGCTCATGTGATACTTAGATCTAGCTTTTTTATTTTTGAGACTGTGAAGCATAGTATGTTTTGTTGCTTGGCCAGGACTGGTTAATTTTTTTAAGGTAAGACACAAATTTTCTTTGGCTTATACTGCCAAATTGAAGCGTCTTTGAAGAGTTATGACCCGTATGCTTCAAGTTTATCTAAAGTTTTTGCATATATAAAACTGATTGCTATACAGCTGTACAACTCAGGAATATAGAAAAACTTAACAGTATAAAATTAAGAGTTATATCTAAAAGTTGAATATGTAGAGTAGTTTTGCCTGATTACTTGCTGCCACTGCAGTATAACTGTAACATTACCATAAAAACATTGGCTTTTAGAATGCCTCAACATCTTTGCCACTTTTATTTCAGGAACGCATTAACATTACTTTGGATCACAAATGTACAATTTTCCAGACCCTAAATGGAGCTGTTGGTAAGTGTATGATTTGCACGTTATATGTTTTATTAACTGTTATTAACACTTTCATTGCTTAACCATGAATATCATTCCCTGAACGTATGCTTGTTTTAAAGAAGTATTTGAATGGATAAACCTGATTACCAGAGTAACCAGATTAGTTACAGGTCTTTTGGATTTAGTATTAATTAATTTCTCCCATTGATAAAATAGTTGATTTAAAATAGAAAAAATGCTTTCAATAAACTAAAGTTAGCAATAAATACAAATTTAAGAACGATTTTTCCATCTGCCTTTCACAAATTTAGTTACAGGAGTAGGATTGGTAATTAAAATTGCATTTTAGATGTTCTTAAGCAAATGGCTGTACAGAATAAAATGGAATATGGAATAATGTGGAATTTCCTTTATTTAATTGTCATGATATTAAAGTGATAAATGTTATCTGTGCAAACTTCCTTTCTTACCTTTAACTTCCAATTATGGAACAACTTTTTATAGTCAGATCATATCTGAAATAACTATGATTTCTCTATAAATATCGTTAGCACAAAATTAGTTTTATTTTTAAAGTAGATTTACTCAAATACTGAAGGCTGCTGATGGCAAACTCTGAAGTTTGATGTAATCTTATTTAGCATAAAGAGCTTAGAGTTCAAGGTCTAGTTAAAAAATTGAACAAAAGTTTCCAAATAAGTAACATTGACAATGATAGCAACAGCGAGGTACATTGTATCAGAAAGAACATAAAGAACTCTGAAATTTTAGCTTTTATTTATAAGCCGTTATTACTGTATGATCTTTGTGGATTTTTCAGATGATGTCCTTTTGAAATTTGAAGAAGGAAAAGTAAGAGCAAGGAATTCAGTGTACGACACATTACCAATCACCATTCATGGAAATGGTCCAACTAAAGTGAGTGGCAGTTTGTTTTAATTTTTGTGCAAAGATGGCAATTTTAATAGAGGCAAAACCAATGGTGGAAGAGTCGGAAACAGTTACAGCACACCACCACTGCTCATTTCCAATTAATGTTAATAAGAATTGCAAGGATAAAAAACCCATTCTAATAGCTCTCTCCACCATGTTGTTTTGCTATCACTCTAACTTGTTGTTGCTGCTGAAACAACTCATTCTGCTCCCAAATTCTTTGTAGCGTGGGATATTAGAAGCGAGTAAGCTTATGTTAATCTGTTCACTATCACAAAATAATTCTTGACGCTAGTGAAGAATGTGTATCTGGTTGTTAAGCGGTAATCAGAACAACAGGTTTTCAGCAGGGGAAAAATCTAACCAAGAGTCACAGACTGGGGTACAAAACAGTAACTCATCTGATCCTACTGCAGATCTTGGTGTGTATTTGTATACACATATATAAAATAAATATATTGTATATAGGCAAAAATATATATGTGTGTGTATACACACACGGCTGACTTTTGTTGTTGCATCTTCAGTGTCATTGATCACTGCCTGCAATGTAGCCTTGGCTCATGAGCTTTGGGTTTATGGCAGAGGACTGTCTCTGCCCTGTGAAACAGCTGTTTCAGCAGCTTTTGTTCATGTGCAAGGATTTGGTGGTCCAGAGGAGCTGGCAAGTTTCTCTGAGAGAAATGGTTACATTTTGGTCATGTGGCAGTTGCACTTTTTTGTTACATGGCAAAGAAGTGTAAAAGTGTATAATTTCTAATAGCCTCTGTTGGCAGCTACCTTCTAAGTTCTCCTGGATACATCTTCCTTACTGTAGCTCCTTATTTTCAGAAAAATGCCTCCCAGGAGAATGAAATAAAGCTTGAAACTCACTAATACCCCAGTGACTCCTGATTCTTAGTTTTTGCACTGTATTTCATCTTTGGATTTAGTGACTATAACGATGCTGTTATCCGTTTGGCTTATAACCACTCAACAGTGGTGAAATACGTGACCAGTTTCTTCCATGTTGCTAGTTACTTTTGCATGAATCAAATCCTCAGGTTATCTATCATCACCGCCTTTGCTGGCACTTTGACAAAGAAAAGAAAGGTACTGTATTTTACAGTTGGGCAAGCAGTTTAGGTTGGAACTCCTTATACTAATCCACAGGTTTTGCTACATTAAACAAAACACAATCTCTGCTTAAAACCAAGAAAACTCTTGCTGTATATCACTTTGTCAATGTGATTAGATTCTTTGGTTTTAAACATAGAATAGGAGAGGACAATAATATAATGGGATTGGAAGAAGTTTTCACTAGTTAGTAAATAAATTATCATGAAAGTATTTCCCCAAAATTAATTCCAAATAGTAAAAGTTTTTAGTTTATAAGAACCTTCTGGTTTGTATTTAATCTCATTAGTTTGCCCATTAGTAAATAGCATTGGTCAGAGACACTTCTTTGAAATGGATACTAAATTATCCTGCCATCTGAACATGTAAATTTTTTTTTTTCTGAAGTGCAATGACTTTTTGTGGAAAAAAAGAATTAATTTTTGTAGACTTTATTGTACATCTCTGAAATTAAGTTCAAGCAATTCTATTTATTATTTATAATCTATCTAGAATGATTTTCAGCATACATAAACAAATACCCAAAATACGGTAAAATACAGATTGAGTATTAGGCTGGAGTGTGTTTTCTATGCAAAATTATATTCTAACCTTCCAGTTTTTGATGAGGGCAGTAGAACAGGAATGAATAGCAGCTTTCATGAAGGCAGACTTCCCCTGGCATAAGAGATCCCTTAACCATTGCAAATGGCAGTAGAGTGGAGTTCTGCACAGACTTCCTGTGGGATCCAGGAGGACAGGGCAGTCCAGGCAGCCCATAGACAGAAAAAGTACAGATTTTGTTCAGTGGCGATTCAAAATGTGTTAAGAAGCTAGATGCTGCTTTAAAATGTGTTCTACTGGCTGGCTTCTGAATCTTGGCATAGATTGTCAAAAATACATCATCTGGGCACCTATCTTCTATATTTTCTATGTGTTTTTCATATGGTCACTCTTTGTGTTTTTTGTAAAGTGTTGATATGTCATGGTTTAACCCCAGCTGGCAACTAAGCACCACGCAGCTGCTCGCTCACTCCACCCCCCGCTGGGATGGACAAGAGAATCAGAGGAGTAAAAGTGAGAAAACTCATGGGTTGAGATAAAGACAGTTTAATAAGGAAAGCAAAAGCCACGCACACAAGCAAAGGAAAAGAAGGAATTCATTCCTTCTTCCCCCAGCTTTATATGCTGAGCATGACATCATATGGTTTGGAATATCCCTTTGGTCAGTTGGGGTCAGCTGTCCCGGCTGTGTCCCCTCCCAGCTTCTTGTGCACCCCCAGCCCCCTCGCGGGTGGGGTGGGGTGAGAAGCAGAAAAGGCCCTGACTCTGTGTAAGCACTGCTCAGTAGTAACTAAATCATCCCTGTGTTATCAACACTGCTTCCAGCACAAATCCAAAATACAGCCCCACACTAGCTGCTATGAAGGAATTTAACTCTATCCCAGCCAAAACAGGCACATGATAATTCTCAGAATTGGGAAAAGAATGAAACTGTAATGTTTTTTGATTTTTTTTTTTAATTTTATTTTTTCTTGAAGTCATAGCTAACAGGTTTTGAAAGCTGAATGATATATAGTCTGTGTGTTGGAAGTCATACAAGCATTTAGCTGGTACTTGTTATGCTTGCAACAACCTTTGGTTTAACTGAAGCAATAAATATTGGTGCTAGGAGAATATCATCTCTGGTTTGTAAAAGAAAAGAAGAAGAAACAGCTTTTACCAGCTATTTTTGTGTGTGTTTGTGTTTTTTAATCTTAAATAAAGAAAAAAACCCAGAGTCAATTGCCTTTAGGTATAAGGGATTCAGTGAGTAAGTCTGAATTCTTTAAAAGGTACAAGTCACCATTTGCACGCACGTTTCATTAATCTGAATTGTTAATTTATTTACCAGATTCACTTGAATTATTTGGGAAACTATATCCCGAATGCTTGGACACGGGAAACTGGTTGCGGTATTTGTGATTTAGACTTACTAGACCTGTCAGCAGTAACGGTAAGAATACTTTTCACAAGAACAAAACCCTTTTGAATCCATTTGATAGATGTATAGTGAGTTCTGAGGCAAAGTGGCTTCAGTATGTAATATTATCTTCCTTAGACACCTCAGGATATTTTTTCTGGTGTATGAAACTGTAAAGATGGAATTGTAATTTACTGGAAATGTCAATACTTGCAGAAATGTTTTTATGCATGCATTTTAATGTAGGTTTCCCCAGTATTACTGAAGATGATCCTACCCCCAAAAGCCTTCCAGATCCTTACCTCTGTTCACTGAAGGTGAATGAATAATTTTTGAATCATTTATGATTCAAGTGCATAAGTATAATTTTTGAGGGATAGAAAAACTCTTTAGATATTTCATATTTCTAACTGCAGACCTACAAAAACTTTGAATACACATCAAGTTTAATAATACACATACAGTTTAATCTCTGTTACAAACAGAGATTAACAGTTAACCTTAACATGGTTACAGGTACGGTTTTCTGAGAGATATAGAGAAATAGTCAAAACTGCTTCACGTTGGAAAGGATTATGCAAATATCTATATTGTATATGCAAATGTGTATCTGTAGAATAAATCTGATGTAATTGAGATAAGTCTTCAGAATTCTTGTCGGGCAAACATACAGGTACACAGGCGTGTGTGTATACCAAATACTTGGGAACTTACTTTGGGTCTTGGGCTCCAAGCATCATGTCTTTAGAGTTTTTGTGAATATTTCAGCTCATACTTGGTAAATTTTAGGCAGAGTAAATACTAAGATCTACCATGTGGAAATGTAAGTCTTGTACTTAAAAGAACATTGTCATTATTCTTAACAGGCTGTTTCCAGCAGCTGTTTCATTTCTGTTCTGTATTGAGAATTTGAATGAGAACAGGTCTTGGAGGGCCATGTTCAGGATAGCATGAAAGAAGTAGTGGCGTATCTTTAATGAAAGGACGAAGTGAAAGAATTTCTGGACAATAAGCAACGTATGGGCTGGAATGTAAATTTAAAAAGTCATTGCTGGAATTGTAATAACATTCCAATTCTTATATCTTTTTTTTTTGATTTAAATTTTGCTTTGAAAATACAGCACTCAAATGGTGTTCTACTGAAATAGTGCTTGTGCTCTCAACATAAAGTTTACCTGAGGAGAAGTTGTTTAAGTTTTTCCTAATGGTGTTTGCAATTAAAACATGGTTGGGGAACAGTTAAATCTTAAAGCCAGTAATGGGGAGTGACTTGCAATGACTTACTCTATTGCTTCCTATAGTTTATGTACATCTACTTGGAACGTGTCTTCCTTACTGTAATTCTTTCTTTGGACTTCATACCTCACTCACTCTGCCAGCAGAAATAACGAGACTTTTCCTTGGCCTCAGTGGAAGTGTTTACTTCAGGCATTTCTGAGTACAAGCAATATTTCATTTTCTGAACATGCTTTCTGTTCTGGCCTGGCCGGTTGCTACTTTACAAGAAATCTTCAGTAAAAAGAGCAATACTAACTCTGTGCCTCTAATCATTCTTCCTATATTGTTTTATTTAACTTTCTGTGCTGATGCACTCATACCTTCTGAGGATTTTGCTTGTTCTTCTTGTAGGCAAGTAGAGAATCAGATTTGTTATATCAGATTTGCTTATACCAACTGTGTTTTGGGTTTTGAGTTCCTTTTGATGAATTCTGGCATGAACGGGTCCTTGACTCAATATGCTTAGGTGTTGTGGTTTCAGTGTTTTGGGATAGGCTTACCTACAGACCTTGACCTTAGGAGTACAAAACCGATAAGCTCCAGCATGGAACAAGGCGCTCAAATAATACTGCCTTGCCTCATGGGCACAAGGGTATCATTCCTTCTTTGAAGGTCAGAGGTAGGTGCATGCAAAGCAGAGCTGGGTGGAAGCATTGCCATGGCTGTACAGGTTGTTCTGCCGTGGATGAGCAGAAGAGCCCAAGGTACTACCAGGGTCAGTGTGAGCAGATGCTGGGAGAATGGCCTGTGAAGGGATGAGCTTTGGGGTTACCTGGGAAGGAGCTGAGAGCCACAAATGCAGAGTCATTTGCTTGATCCTTGTCCTGTTCACAGGAACAAGACCTCCCATGCTCTGACCATGGCTGAGGTGTGGAAACACTCAGTAACTGCTTTCTTCTCTGCTCAGCAGCCCCTGCCACCCCCAAATTAGCTACCTGCCCAGATCAAAGCAGGTCAATAGTAAATAAGTTGAAGAATGCACCTTTGCTCAATGAGTGTAAATTTTTGCCACTTAAATTTTTTTTTCTTGCTGAAACTTAAAATTAAATTGGATAACAAACTTAATTGCCCTAGAGCTCCTTCCTAAATCCTAAAGTTTATTACTGATATGGAGCCTTCCTATTGCAGATGGAAAGGATGACCTCGCTCATCCTCCTGCTTCACTGGTGCCTCTTGTGGCAAAGGTTCTTGGACTTTGTCTCAGTATGACTACACAGAGCATTGTCCTGAATTTCTTCCAAAATTTGTCACTCACTCAGTGGTTGTGAAAAACCAGTCTGCATAAATATGTATTAGGTTTGCAGATAAAATTGTGAATAGGGGGTAGTCAGGGTAAACATTGGTGCCTAATGTTTCTGGTCGGATGTGTTTGCCAGTATGTTTCTGGGTTTCCGATGTAGACAGTGATGCTGTGAAATCTCAACATGTGCTGATAGTTTATCCAGACACTCCAAGTGGCTATTGGCTTGCTTAAGGAAAGCTAACTTGTGGCCGTTTATACTCATATAAGGTTTCTCTCTGAGCCTTGTAGTGAGTTAGATGTTTATACTAACTGTCTGTTTTAGAGGTGGAAAAAATTTTTGTTTCATCAGTGCATTTCTTTCTGTAGGAGTCAAAGCCTTTGAAGGTTAAATTTTTTTTGTCTCGCATAATGTAATAATATATTTTAGGAGTACACGAAAGTACCATCTAGGTTTGTTTTAGTGGTCGTCATTTCTATATCAAGCATGTGCAAACCAGAAATTAATACCACTGTTCAAAAGTTGTGAATTAACATTAAAATAAGGTGGATAAAACTTCAATACCCTTGGATGCAAGGGGAGAAGCTCTAGTTACTTCATCAAAGGTCTTGATAAAATCTGTGAGTAGGGAAGTAATGCAGAGCCCACTTAATAATGGTCAGGGGGAAATAGTGCATATACACGTATGGGAGGGTATTGCAGTCTTTGGCTTAAAACACAGATGACTAAAATATTTTGTGCTATTTATTCTTTAACTACCTTCAAAAAAACCTGGTCTTCCCTATATTTTTCTCATAAATTTAATATATATGTATGTATTACTTTGAAAAAATGAATTTGCCATGCAGTTCTAGGTGTAGTTTCTGCAATACATTTTTGCTGTTTAATTTTTTTTAAAGTAAGAATTTTAAAAACCATTATTTTCTACTTCTAGTTTCTATTATTGGAATTCAGATAGTTTTCTAGCAATATTAAATCCATTCTCTTTGCTTATTTAGTGAAGTCAGTGAAAATAAACAGGGGGTATAGCACTTTTGAGCTAATTGGTTTTGGTTGTTTGAAAGCTGTGTGGCCTAAGTTACTACAATATGACATTAGTTGCTCTTTAATATAACTAATCTTAGAAAAGAGGCAAGTCTTATTGGTTGTGTCAAAATATCATTTTTTTTAGGAATATCCAAGAGTAATAATTGGTGTTTTCATTGAACAACCCACTCCTTTCCTACCTAAATTTTTAGACAGACTGTTGACTCTGGACTACCCAAAGGAGGCACTTGGTATCTTCATTCATAATAATGTAAGTATGATGTACTATTGTACAAAGCTTCAATTTTGGAAACTATGTTATGAATGAAAGCTATGCTGGGTTTCTTTGCTTCAGCCAGAAGTCATATGGTATTTGAAATTAATATAAAAGACTGAATAGCTTTTTTTATCATAGAGGGGGGAAAATCCTACCCAGTATTTTAATATTCTAATGTCAACCATAATACGCAAAAGATACAAATGAGGGCACTGGGTTGGAAGCATTGCATGCAGCTGAGATCTCTTAAATTAGGGATAGGGTAATTAAAAATTATAGAAACAATCACTGTGACTACATTTTAAAGAAACAATGATTGTGACTGTCCACCTGGGTACAGGTGGCAGCTCCCTCTCTAAAGCCATTCTGGAGTGGCATAAACTCCTGTGTGCCACTGAGGTTGTAGGATGGTTTTTGAAGATCATAAATATTCTGAACAAATATTGCATAAACAGTATGTGAATCTTTCATCATTGTTCTGGAGGTACAGCAAAAGTTCACATTGCTGATGTGTTGGATTCTTTTGCTAAGATTTTGGACAGAAGAGTTTCGTTTTAATGACATACTGGAATCTCTTCAAATACTGTTTGCCATCTGTTTGTTTAGGATAGAATACAATGTGTTCTTGGACACTATGTTTATGATTTCACAGCAACTTGTACTTTTCATTCACTATAAACAATGTTAACATGATTACAGGAGGTTTACCATGAAAAGCACATCAAGAAATTCTGGGATAAAGCCAAGAACATTATCAGAAATATAAAAATTGTTGGACCTGAAGAAAATCTGAGTCAAGCAGATGCCCGGAACATGGGAATGTAAATTCTAATTTATTAATCTGTTATGTTGCATACGCTAACATTTTATCTTTTATGTATATTATTTTGCATTTTAAACACTAACAACTTTATGTCTTAAGACACAAAAGTGGGAGCTTTTGTGGTAGAACGAGATCTAGATGTAATGTATGAACTGTTGAGTATTTCATGGTTTCTGTCTAATATGAAAAGCTCTTGGTCATTGTGAAAACATCTCTCCAGTTTGGACTACTTTGATAGTCTGTCATCTTCTCTTCTAATGAAGGCATAGACAATAGTAGAATAAAAAGAAATAAAGAGATGTCAGATTTTTTACGTTATAATTATCTCAAACATGGTTATATAATAAAAACATGATGAGCATAAACTGTAAAGTTCAAATATTTTTTTTTAAAAAGAGTGCCATTGAAATTAAATAGATGGTACAATACAACAGATTTTAATAAAAAGTTTGTGCAGAAAATTGCATGCAGCAGTAATTTAAAAAAAGGTGGAAGTAGGTGCATATGTAAATAGAAATTCTAATTGCAGTGTATCTTCTGAAAATGTATTTGGTTTTAATGTGGTTTTATTTTTTATCCAAATCCTTTTCAAGCAGACTTACCACAGAGTGATTTCACAGAACAGAAGTACCTCTTGCATTGGATATGCATTTAACAAGTCCACTTTTGTTGTCTTTCACCCTCCCTCTCGCCCCCCCCTTTTTTTAAAATGTCATTACATTTAAGTAAAAATATGGCTAAAGCTTGTCCTGGGCATACAGGTGACAGAATTCTGTTTCTTCCTATGGTTCAAAGAGGCAGGAGTATCCTTTAGAAGTGCCTTAGCAGAAGTTTCTGCTTTCAGGAAAACAAATAAATAAAAAAAAGGACTTGCAAAGGCAACTGACTTTATCTTATCCTTGGTCTTGCTTTTTCTTCCTTTGTCCTTTTTTCCTTTCATTCTTACTAGGGTATCCAACTCTAGCTTTTAAAACCTGGCACTTGTCAGGCCTAAATCTGAACCTTGTATTCCATGTCAGACCTGCCTGTCAAGCGGTCTCCTAGTGGCTACAGCACTGGCTACTACTACAGAGTTGCTCAAGGCTCTCCCAGTATGCCCATCAGTCTGATTATGGACATTTACAGACTAGGATCCCGCCAAGGCCTTGGTATGGCCCTTGGGCAGGCTTCATTCGTGCATAATTCTTCCACTCTCTTCTCTCGCAAATCTTCCATGAATGTCACAGCAGAGCAATTATTTCCAAAAGGTCCTTTTCTTTTGTGTTCAGGGGTTGAGAGGATAGCATAGGCTGTTCATGGCATCAACTGAAAGCATGAAGGACTCTCCGTGGTGGTCTCGGAAATTAGTTTAAATGGGGTTTTGTTGTGCTGAAGCCACTGGGAAAGTGTTACCTGGCTGAAGTCCAAGCCCCTCCCTGTAACCTTTCTAGGAAATGATGCAGATGTCCAGTGGTAGCGTAAGCAGCCATTTGCATGTTCATAAATCATTCCTTCTTTATTTCCAGTAGTCTCTAAAGCAAATGTACTATGTTTGCAAACTTTTTGAAGTACTGTATGTTAAGTTTAACTGAGGTGGAATTTCCAGAGTTGCCTTTTCCTCTTTGGTGTTATATAGACACCATAAGGCAGAATCTTTAGTGTAAACAATTGCTATACTGCCACTAAATCCCACCCAAAGATCTTTCAACCTGTCATCTTTTGATAGAACCTAGTGACTTGGTTTTAATATGACATATGATCTTTGCTTGATCTGTGGATAAAAAATAGTAATTTAAATGTATATTTGCACAAAATAACTTCAAATTCTGTTATGTATAGTGGGGAGATAATCATACCTGTGATGTCTACCACTGTATATGCTACACTGTGATGTGTTATCCATTGTTTGGATATAACTTGACCCATGTTGCTCCTGCTTTGAAAGGCTGCTTTATTAAAGATTCTGTCCTAAAGAGATGCATAGCATATAGAGAAAACATGATGCGTGTGGAATGAAGCCATGCCAAAAATACTGAATCATCCAGTCTTCTGATTAATTTTCTCCTGCCACTATATGCGTTATTGACTGATAGTTTTGTTCCATCTGCCTCAAACACTTCCTTTCTCTCTCTTCCAAATTATCTGATTTTAGTATCTCTCTGTTAATTTCCAGTAGATTTAGCATTAATTTGGTCTCCTCACTTGCACATTTCACACAAAAAGTTTATTTGTCTGAGACAGAAAAACAGGCTTCAATTAATACAGTTCAGTGCCTAGTGATAGAATAAAAAAAAAGGGAAGTGCGAACTTAAACATTGAAGGTCTAGTTTGTTTTCATCAAAATACTTTCGAGTATGCAATGTGGTTGGGTCAGTTTTCTCCTTATATCTTTTTTTCCCCTTTTGGCTCAGTAAAAATTGGTGATAAATCACTGCGAAGGTCTCTAAATAAGACTTATGTCAATACAAATGTGAGGAAAATGACATTATTTCATCCATACCCATACAGCAAAACCTCTATCTATGTTTCTCATTCACATTATAAAGAATAATTGAAGCATTTACTTTATTGCTG
Organism: Phaethon lepturus; assembly: GCF_000687285.1. Lineage (NCBI taxonomy): Eukaryota > Metazoa > Chordata > Aves > Phaethontiformes > Phaethontidae > Phaethon > Phaethon lepturus. The sequence continues at coordinate 18,545 of NW_010559773.1, forward strand.
CTTCTTGACATGGAAAACCCTCTCTTGCGCTTGTGAAAGTTGGATAGCTGCTGGAAAGGGCCCAAAATTGTGCAGTCAGCAAAGACTTGTTACAGTTCAACCATATTGGCAAACAGGAGTGTACAGCTTTCCTTATGGGCTGAAACAGAATAAAAAGGGAGGAGAATAAAGTAGAATAAAGAGAAGTAAAGCTTAGCTGCATGTTGTCTGAGTATTTTCTCTGCAGATACATCCCTTGAACCCGTAAAATAGCATTTCTTTGTCTCTTTTTTTTTGCCTTTGTCCACAAAGAATATATCAGACCCTCTTACAGCTGGTTCTTTATTTCTTTAAGAAAAAATTAATTTGTGGTTTTGCTTTGTTTGGAGCTGAGATTGCAGCCAGCTGTTACAGAATTTGTTATGATAGAAAATGTAAAATAACAATATGAAATATGTTCAAGCAGTAACAGAAAGTGGGGAAATACGGGAATTTATTTTATTTGCTTCTCTGAGGTTTTATTTATAAAAAGCTTATTTTCCGTAATCTTTTTTTCCCCCCCCAGTACTTACAGACTTCAGGCTTTCTTTTTTGAGGTGTTTTTTTCCTCCCTCAAAAATATTAGTAATAGAACTAGCTAGGGTTTTTTTCTGAACTTTTTAAGATGTGTGGTTTACCCCAACTTTTAGTGGGAATGTGCAAGTTTTGATGAAAGTTACGTTGAAAGCTTTCAAAAGTTTTAGGAAGAATAGTGGAGAGATCAGTATCAGAGTTCATTGACCTCACTGTTGAATTTTGAGCTGAATTTGGGGTCTCCTATGTGCTTCTTGAAAGTCAGATGTATTGTCAATGTGTCCAAGTTCCCATTGGTATTGATAAATGACGACAGGGATGCAGGAGGAGTCCTGGGTTTCAGTCCTGTAAGTAGGGCAAGTATCTTTGCTGTGGTTAAAGGAAGAGCAGGGGTTAAATCTGTGTCTCCCAGATGTCAAGTGATTTCTGTTGGAGCCTTGGATTTTTTGGAACTGCTTCTCCTGAACACTTGAGCAGTTTTTGATTTCAGTGTTGGATGGAGGAGGAACATTTTGAACTGGGAGTGTTGCAGAAGAAAAACAACTTTCCCACCCATATCTGATTTCAGTAGCTTTCAGGTGCAGTAACTGTGGTAACAATACTGAAGCCTGAGATACAAAAGTAAACATTAGTGCTTTATCTGTTTTGTGACTACAGTTGTTTGTTTTTAGTGATGAGTGGTAAGAATTTCTTTATACTGTTGTGTCTATCCAGAGAGATGAAGAAGATAGTCCTAAATGGCAGGCAATGCCACCCAGTCTTTAAGTGTGTGTTGCAGCCTTGTATCTGGGGCACTTTTTCCTTCAGAGGTCTGTGAAATGGAGTAGGGCTTTTCCTTCAGGCTCACAGTCGGCATTTCAAATCGTATTTCCAAACTGTGAGGGGTATAAAAATGATACATTGATTAATTTCAAATTCAAACTGTGTCTAAAAAAAAGTATGTTATTCAATGGTAAAGAAATGGAGTGGTCTATATGTCTTACCCCTATAAGCAACTTGCCCCTTGGAATATCTCAGTGGAAAGTTTGATGAAGAGAAGAGCAGTGACACTTTCCCTTTTCAGATGAGGTCACTGTTCCAGATGGGCTTGTGGTTTGTAAGCAAAGTTAAATATCACTCCAATTGCAAAATACTGTAAACTGATCTGCTGAGCTTTGCTTCACGCTTCCAGTAAAAAATATTGGCCTTCTATTAAATCTTTGTTAATTGTTACACTGAAATGACTTTAAGTTATGTACAAAAAATATAGCTTTCTTTTCAATATTTGGTCTTAGTTTATAAGCATGTGGAGGGTAAAGCAAGTAGATGAAAGGTTTTAGCCATTGAATTTAGATTGAGAAGTGTATTATTTTACATATGAGTATTTCTAGAATGCACTTTCCACTTGTTCCTTGCTGGGACCTGGATATACGTAATAAATATTTTCACACATAATCTGGGATTTCTACATCTCGAGAGGTTAGCATACACTGTAAGGAGGTAACACTTTAAAGCATGAGAATATGCAGGATTACTTTTATTTCCTTGGGGAAGCTACTTGGCAACACTGAAAGCCTAAAGAGAACATGCATTAATTCCTTAAGAGTAGGCTTGCCTGATTAATTTTGACAGAAACTTTTACAATTCTTTTTCTGCATATCTGAAACTGGAAGTGTTTTGTGGAGATTTTTGTTAGTGACCTTAAAGTGCAAAGGCAAAACTTATTGCACATTTGACGTGGTGACTTGTATCTGGAAACAGAAGGAGAATTATTCTTTAAATATGAATTGTTGCCATTTGGTGATGCAGTCTTCAATGCGGTATAGAAGGAATTAGGGGGGGAAAAAATGAGTCAAAGTACAGGCAGGACAGTAGCCTTGATTTTTCACCTTTTTTATATATATGTATTGGCACTCCTATATAAGTATATATATTATAAATATATATATTTAGTATTCTTGGTTACAGAGATTGAAGTTAGAGGTTTCACATTGTAGGTGATTTGTGCTACAGCTGAATTTCCAGTGTATTTAAGGCAGTAATGCTTTCAAAGAGGTCTCAATAGATTATTGAAAGACTGAGTGTGACTTAGACCAAAACTTTTATTATTTTGTGCTTTGGATTACTATGTGAATGAAGAACAGAAGGATTTTCAACACTAAACGTATTGGACCAGGTTTAATAGAATTCTGGAGTTAAAGGCAGGGGGGAGGAATGGCAAAAGTTGAAGTACCATACATTTTGAAATTATGTAGTCAATTTTCCAGTCATGTTTGCTAAATATAAATTTGTTCCACTTGCTTTTTCACATTTTCATAATTAAAAACATTAATTCCATTCATACTTTAGTTAGGAATGAAAGGTTTAGCGGTGTTTGGGGAGGTGCTGGGCAGTGTTGTGGCTGGAACACTGGGCTGGCATTGAGCCTGTTGGTCTCAGGTTTAGTTTCTTCATTAGTAGAATGAGGATAAAAGAGCTGAATATTTTTGGAAGAAATTTAACAGCTAATGTCAAGTGCAATATAAAAGTCAGGTTACTATTAATAATTGTAATTATGCTAATGATAAAGCTACATGTGAATTGCATTCAGTAGGTGTAAAGCTTTGAACAGAATAAGCTACTAATGGAAAAATGCCATAAAGACTTAATTGCTGGGCTGTGTTATGGCCAAAATAAAACCTGCTGCTTTCAATCGGGGCAATTATGCAAGGAAGTGCTGATTAAGGAGTTGCTGTCAAAAAAAAAATCTATATGTAAGATAGAAAACTGTCAGTGAAGGAGATGCCAGTTAAAGCAAAACCAGAGACTGACCAAAGATTTAAACTATGGGTATGTGCCCAAAGACAGTGACTGCAACAGTAGCAGTAATGTGAAGACCATTTCTGTCATTTTGGTATTTTAAAAATTTGGCTCAAATCATTACTACATCTTTAGTGGTCAAGTTTGAAGAGTAAGGGTTGCTTAAATTTATGGAGTAAAAAAAGCTTTACCTTCTACTGTGATTCCAAGAAAGTCATACCTCTAAACACCTTTAAGGAGAAGAAAACTTGAACAAGAAGACCCAAAAGGTGTTCATAAGTAGTAATCCTTATGGCAGACAGAATAAATGCTGAGTGAAGTGCTGCGTTAGGTAGCAGAGGGGAACAAAGGAGAGGCAGGCAGGAAGCCTTGCCAGTGGTTGCCTTGACTTTTATGTAGGTCGTCACATCCACTGTTTGCCAGATCTTCTGAAGTGACAGAGATATTTTCCTTTGCAGAAAACAGTTAGAAACAATCAAATTACATGGAACTTCAACTAAAACAATGTTTATAGATGCTCTAAAGCAAGAAAGTAAAATAATTTTAATGTTTCAAGCTGTTATAATGGTATTAATGCAAGTTCTGTCAATAATAGTGAGCAAAATAGACAAAATCAATAATACCATCTGCACGATGGAAAGCTACTGCTTGTTCCACTTCCTCTGAAAGTGTATTTGATTTACTACTTGGCATAGGAAAGCTGAATTCACTATACTGGATCTTAGCCTAGCAAGCGTACCCTAACAGAGACGTACAAATGTAGTCTGTGTATCTTACTTTTATAGTTATACGAGAATGTGTCTTCTGCTTGGTTGAAGCTTTCTCTTGAAGGTGTGGGAATCTATGCAAGTAACTTACTCTGATAGAAATAGTGTATGGGGCAAATTAAATTCCTTTTTCTAATTTCCATTCACTGCCTATGAAATTGTTTTATATTTCTCTTTACCAACTCTGGGGTGTTTTTAGGTGACAAAAAGACTAAGAAAAGGCCTTTAAATATATATTTCTTTATACTTTTTGTCTTACACTGTCCATAAGGTTTCAGTTACTATTCTGATCAGCAGAGCCCATTTGTAGCATCTTTGCCCAAAGATAGTGTTACAGCCACATGCTGTTACTTACTAGACAAGCTTACTTAATAAACTTGTACTTCACTGTTAAGTGACTGTACTGATATCCAGCTGTATAAATCAGTGACTTGATTTCCCCCCTCCCTCCCTATTTACATTAGGACAGTTCAGCTCTTACTGAACTTGGTAAAGGTGAGAGATCGCTTAGTTTATTAAAAGAAAAATATAAGGCATCTGATCCATGTTTTTAAATCTTCTTTTAGTTTATCACTCTACTGTAATCTAAAGACACTTTTCTTTTACTATACTACCTGCAGAGGGATTTTAATGCAATTTGTGAGTAGACCACTTGCTCGTGATTTGAGTTTTTTGCGTGTTGTTTTTGTTTTGTTTTGTTGTTTGTGAGTCTTTTCTGGACATGTGCACGTTAACCATTCCTTTTTGTCTTTTTAGGGACCTTTGTCGCCAGGATAAAGTGTGTGAATATTACTTCAGCATAGATGCAGATGTCGTGCTGACAAACCCGAAAACGTTAAGAATACTGATAGAACAGAACAGGTGTAGTATTTTCTGATTTTACAGAATTTCTTCCAACTTGAAGGGATTCTCTGGGGCCTATCCAGAGAAAATAAGATCCCGTCTGTTCTTGCAGAGTTAGATCCTCTTTGTTTACTTGTGGTGTTTGATTGCCGTAGTTCATAATGGGCTCAGAGGACAACAATTCACAAAGCATTTTGTTCCTGTCAAGCAACAGTTCCTGGTGTGAATTTCAAATGCTTCAGAGTTCCTCTGAAGGGAATGATGTGTTGAAAGCAGGTTTTATGAAGTGAATTAAGATTTCACTGACTAATTATTTCAAAGTTGGTCACATGCAAAATGTCAAAAAAAAAAACCCCTCAACCCCGAACAACAGCAAAGCAACCCCAAGCCAAAACCAAGCAAAAACTCCCTAGAGTTTATTACTGTAGTATTGCAGTATTATTACTTTCTTTTTAAATCATAGATGCAATAGAATAGTGAAAAGGTATAGGAGATGAAGCAGCTGTAACAACCAGTTTCATTATTATTAGTATTATTACTTTAATTTACTAATTATTAGTATTTTTACTTCAGTTAGTTATTATGTAATTAGTATTAATTATTTCATTATTATTAGTGTTATTATAGTCTCTTAAGTTACACAAAGCTGTGACTCTATCAGCAGACTGGGCCAGCTGTGAATGCTGTGCACTTCACTCCTGCCAATTTGTAACTTCCCGTTAGGTAGGTAGGTGGTGTTTGCCTCTTCAAAACGAATCTGTGAATCTCAAGTATATCACAGAAAGAAAAATTATTAATGTCTCTTGACCACTAGTGAGAAGGGACGGAGCTTAAGTACAGATGTGGCTGTTGGTCCTTTGCATTATATTCCTTGTAATGCTTATTGTTGTAGAAAGTAGCTAAAAGCCAGATATGCTAGGTAGAAAAAACAAGCTTTTCAAAATATGTATACTGGTAAGCACCCTCCTAAACAAAGTATCATTTTTTCTTTTTATTCTTGGTCAACTTAGATTTCCCCTTTTGACCCTGTTAAATTTTGTCTAAGCTAAGTCTCAGTGTTCAGTGTGTTGCTTTGTTGTGTGTGTTTTTTTTTTTTTTTTTTTTTATGTCTTTGACTTTGTGATGCTTTTTGCCATTATGCTATGGGCAGTATTTTTTTGCTTTACTGAAAATCAAGCCACATCCAATTTATAGGAGTCTTTGCTTCTGTTACAATGATGTTGTTTCTGGGCAGTGGGTACTTAGATGCTGGTTCTTTCAACTTAAGCTCAGAACAGCTGTTCCAAGACTTGACAGTCATTGGTGTTCTAAGTACACTATATTCCAAACTGAGGAAAGCTGGTATATTTTGATATATAGTCTACATAAAACAGTTCATATTTTCTTATGCAATGTATCACTTTACAGAAAGATAATTGCTCCACTCGTAACTCGTCATGGGAAGCTTTGGTCCAATTTCTGGGGTGCTTTGAGCCCAGATGGCTATTATGCTCGATCAGAAGATTATGTTGATATTGTCCAAGGGAACAGAGTGTAAGTAATTGTATGCTGATTTTTAAAGTCAAGGCACTGAGTATGGTTGTTAGCAACATGTTCTTAACATTTTCATGCAATGTGGTATTCCTGAAGAGCTTAGGTTAGTTTTGTTGTTTAGCTTTCTCTATTTCATATAATGCATTTGTTTTCACATTTGTGTTTTTCCCATTCCCAGCTTGAATAAAAAAGCATTGTGTTTGACATGGTGAGCTGGTATTAGTAATAGACATAGTCATTACTAGTACCTGTCTGATTGTGTCTGGTTACTCTAGCTGTGCATAATACAGAAAATGGCAAGACAAATAGGAAACCCAAAACCCTGTATGCCAGGAACCTCAGTCAACAGAAATGATAGTTGCATTCATCAAATGACTTCTTCATCTCTTTGGGGCAAATGCAAAAAAAAAAACCCTATAATTTCTTCACGTGTTCCTTCGTGTATATTATGTCAGATATATCTTAAGGAGCTCTTGAGAAATACTTTTGTTACATAGCCTTTTGGGTTTGTTCTTCCCCTAAAGGAATGTGATGTAAGTTGTTCTAAGCTTGACTTTCCCACCATGTGGTGATGCCTTTTCATTGCCCTGGAAGAATAAAAGGTCTAAAACAGATTCACTGCTTGAATAGGACTGGCTGTATTTCAATTGCACTGAAAGATGTGCTCGTGGCACTGGGAGGGAGGAAATCTGAGAGTGAGCATTGTGACAGGAATGCTTTTTTTGTTGATATTGGCCCAAGTGACATAAATACGTGGCCTGCTGTGGTCCGTGGGTATTTGTGTGAGGAGGTCAGACCAGCTGTGTGAAGCCTCAGTGAAGTCTTTAAACTCACTTAAAAATCTGTTTCAGAATTATTTTCTCCATCTGGTAGTGTAGAATAATATTATAAAAGAGTTTGACTGAGTGCCTTAACTATGGAAACATCAAGTACATTTGTAGTTAAAAACCTTTAGAGAATTTGACCTTTCTATTTTTTTTATAGCAATACTTCATAAAAGTTGAATTACTGCCTACGCCTACATTTGAGATGTCCACAATGTCCAGCTGTAGTTTTTCAAATGTCTTGGGAGCCTTTCAGCTTCATTTCCTTGAAACTTGCTTAGTCTTGTCAGCAAATACAGAGGCATTGATTTGATAGAATAGACAACAAATTAATGTTCATGGCTTTAAACTATTTGCATTTTTTGTTTTTACAGAGGAGTATGGAATATTCCATATATGGCTAATATATACTTAATTAAGGGACAAACTCTCCGATCGGAGATGAAAGAAAAGAACTACTTTATGCGTGATAAGTTGGATCCTGATATGGCTCTCTGCAGGAATGATGTATCTATAACAGCTTGCTTTTAAATACACGCAGACTTCTTTGTGTCCTGCTACACCTGACTGCTTCACTTGATTGATCTTGGATATTATAGTTTTACTTCTAATTCAAAGTACTGGCCAATTTTTGTGACATAGAACATCTTAGGTGTATTTCGTTAAATTGTTGAGAACCGAGGTTTTTGCAAGGCCGGTGCACTCGCTGCATGATGGTTTTTATTTAAATGCACTGAAAACTTCTATTGAGGTTAAAATACCTTCCTCAGCGGAATCTCAACAGTATAAAAGAGGGCTCAACTTCTCTGCTGTGTATGACTTCAAACTTACCAATGCATTTAGAGCATCTCTATTATGCACATTTTTATACAATGTGATACTTCTAGCCAAGTAAGCTGGAATATTTTGCAATTTTATATTTAAGTAGATACATATTTGAATTAATGATGGGCAGTGTTGATATAAAAAGCTGAAGTGATTTAGGAAGTTGTATGAATCTTCTTAGGGAGCATGAATTACTCATTGATTTTTCCAGGTAGATTAAAACTGTATCAGAAATTTGTTACTTGCATTAAGCTGTAAGTAATGAGAGAAAACGTATTTGTACTATAAAAATATGAATATGTAAATCCGCATTTCTACTGATATTTACACTAGTTTCAGCACAGAAACAAATAAGACCTAAACCAGACCTATTTCCAGACACTGTAGCATTGAAAAATAATTTTGCTGAATTGAACAAGAAAAGTTGGCAAGTATTAATTTTTTTATTCCCTCATAACAAGGCATGATCTCCTTTGTTTGTACTGATTCTTCAGAACATCCCCGTTCAATTCTGTTGTATTCAAACCTCAGCATCAGTTATCGCAAACCTGTGCTTCCCATGTGCTCATTAAACTAATCTGACTGGCTCATCAGAAAATTGCTTTCTCTTTTCCTCTTTCTCAGTCTGTGCTGCAAGATGGTCTGGTACGTGCTTGTTTTTGTATTGCAGCAGATAAGAAGGGGCTGGTGGAAACAGCTTTGACATGCGTATTATGAGCTTTGCTTGGAGATGCATGTTGTCTGTAAAGGCATATCAGCTTTTGATCAAAGGCTGCTATTTCCCTAATGTAACTGTGGAAACCTACTAGTAGTCGGAAACGGAGAAAGATTATGTATCAGAAAACTGATGTGATGATTCTCCTTCATTTTAGACTTTACAAAGGGAAAAAGACTCCCCTTCTTCGGAAACATTCCATATGCTCAGACCCCCAAAGGTGTTGCTTTATTTTTTTTATTCATTAGTTGTTATTACATGCAGTATTATTCTACCACAAGAAGATACTTCTCCTCTGTTCACTTACTCTAATGAAATACCGCTCTAGCTTTCTCTTCAGTCTTCCAAGTGTCAAGTTTTTGCCAGGGACAGCTTATTCATGACCAGCTCAGAGTCTTAGGGAGGCTTCTTGTTTCCTGAGGGAGGTTTCTCAGTGCTTCTGAGGTGAAGGTGTGCTAAGCTGTGCTTCCGTAGCTAAAATCAATTCAGCAGTCCTAGGAAGGACTAAAGCTTAAATCACTAGCAGGTCAGCCAGGCGCTCTCGGTGACCACACAGGGCAGTTTGTGAAATCATCACTTCAAGCTGTTTTTCTTGACCCAGACCCTCCTTATTCTCCCTGCTGCAGTTACTTTATGATTTGGTAAGTGCCCAAAAGTGGGCACGTGTTTAACATAATCAGTATCTTTCTAACAGTTGAACTCTTTTTCAGACAAAAAAAATAGGCAGAAATAACAAAGTATCCAAATGGTACTGTCTTCATCTGCTGCAAATCCAAAGTCACAAACGCTTCTGAAGTGAAGTTTTAGTCTGAAAAACAGTAAACTAAAAAAACCCCACAGAACCTAAATTTCTTTAAAAAAAGACTATTTTCTGCTACTATTTCTAATCAAGAGAGTTTTGTTAATAACTTCTTTTAATAGCTCAAGAAAGCTGTATCTTACCACACTTGATATCTTGCACATATTTTGCAATGTTTGCTTCAGTGAACATACTTCAGTGCTCTGCTGTTTTGTACCCCGATTTGAATATTCTTATTTGCTGTATTTGCCAATATCTTTTTATTTCAGGCCAATTCACCAGAAGGATCATGTAGTGAATACTCTGAAATAAGTTTCTTGTTCTGACTTCCAGTAGACATTTTACTGCTAGCTTATTCTTTCAGTTTTTAATCAGAAACTAAACCCTAGATGTTGGTTTTCTTGTATGAACATTCTCAGTTTGAGAACAGATGCTTCCAGTGTGTGTGTTTAGGTTTTCTGGAAAACAAATCAACCAACCACTCTTCTGTTTTTTCCTTCCTGTAACTGTGTGTGAGTTTACGTTATGAACAATATATGTTCTGGTTTAATGTGTTTAGAAAATAAATTCAACTAAATGGTTGTAAACAAGAAATTATGAACACTAGTTGGTGATTAGAATCAACCACGTGAAAGTTAAAGAAGCTAAATGAATAGCACATGTGTAATACGTATGTACAAGTGTGTGATTGTATTTTATGAAAGTGCAGGCATAATCAAACATACTTTTTTAAAATATCATTTTTGATAAGATGGACAGTTTTGCTAATGACATTTTCTCTACTTGGTATAGGGTGTTTTCATGTACATTACCAACAGACATGAATTTGGAAGACTTATTTCTACAGCCAATTACAATACCTCCCACTACAACAATGACCTCTGGCAGATATTTGAAAATCCTGTGGTATGCATCTAATTGTTAATGAAACAGTTGTTTTATTTGAAAAAATTGTAAAGTTTATGTATTGTAAAGGACTTGGGATTTAAAGACTTTACATGGAGAACGTTTGTTTATTATGCACTAAACATTGGTTGTGTACTAAAAGGTGTTCTTTACCATCCACTTAAGCAAATGACAGTATATCATATCACATCACAAGCTAAGTGATCACCAGAGTAAGGAGTTGGAGATATGGCCCTGATGTAACAGGTTTCATGATTTTTGACATAAGAACCAGTTTGTTTATGGGTGTAGGAAGTTGTTTGTTTGCAATGCTACTCATTTGCTCTACTGAAAGAATATAAATTATTTTTTGTCACTTATAAATCAGTTTGTTCTGTTTTAATGTTTTAAAATCATGTTTTTTAGGACTGGAAGGAAACCTATATAAATCCCAACTACTCGAAGATCTTCACCGATAATATAGTAGAACAGGTGGGCTTAAGTAGATTTCTTAAAATCTGTGGGACTGACTGATAATAAATTGGCATACAGTAACTATTTCCATGCAAATACTGTTTTGGTCTGTGGCTGAACAGCTTTTTGATGTTTTGGGTTGGAACTGAATCTTTGCTGTTTTGAAAACTAGATGAGAGGACTCCAAAAAATAATTGCTGGCTTACTCAGAATAATTTAGTTGTCCAAGTAATTGCCTTCTCCAAAATACAGATGTATTTACCTTATTTGAACTAGCTAGTACTGCTAGCAGAAGGCCTAATAAAATTTCTGTAGCAGATTGCTGTGTTTTCCGGTGTCTAGTAAAGGCAAGCTCATCTAGACAACTTCCTGGGGTGTGCCTTTCCCTATGGATTCCTAAGGTCTGACAACCATGAATCCAAGGTAGAGCCTCTTGCTGGCGGTGCGGAGGCGTTTTTTTTTCGTTTGCCTGGCTGCTTGCTTTCATGCAACTGATCTGGACAGAGCACTTCTAAGATGGTAATTGTTGTACCAGTGTTGGATGATCAGTTCTGTGACAATAGGGGACAGTGATTTAATGAATTTTGCTTCCTTAATAAGCTGGGATAAATTGTTTTTGTGTTTAAAACAAAGTTAAGTTTTAAACTTTTTTGTAATAGCTTGTAATGTAGAAGATTGGGGTTGTTCTTTAGATGAACCAAGGCACAGAATATGTGGGTACACTGATGCAGCTGTTAATGCTGTCTCATGGCTTATAAGGTAGCTCATAGTTTTTGCTTCATTCTGTGAGAATGTGCTTGCAGATCAAGATAAAAATTATGTAGAAGTATCTGAATTATGGCTCAGATGAGAACAGCTGATATACTGTAGTGACTAAGAAAAATGAAGATGTCCTTTTTTTAGCAGTTGAAAATAAAAGATAGCTTTAAAGGTGAACACTGAAAGACATTAATGTTGTTAACTTTTTAATTGCCTTTGTAGCCATGTCCGGATGTGTTTTGGTTTCCCATATTTTCTGACACTGCCTGTGATGAATTGGTAGAAGAAATGGAACATTTTGGACAATGGTCTGGTGGAAAACACCAAGTAAGTGTCCACCTATATAAACATGACCTTAATGAGTGAGTACCTTTATGATAGTAAGTCACAGTTTACTGCAACAAACAAACATTCCAACATTTGCCAATGATGAGACATCGGCATCATAGTATCAAATGCTTAGTTTAGTCTGCCAGGTAGCTTGTTGTTCAGTAGATTTAGAGACATTCCTCAATTAACCTTGAACTAGCAAATTCTGTCACTGACAGTGGTGCAGTTGCTGTAGTAGTTATCAACATCTATCCAAGATCATCCTCGGATAACTATCGGATAAGCGTTCAGAGAAGTTTTACTCGTTTAGCTGTTCAGTACTAATTTGTCAGACTTGTCCCCCTAAGCAGTTGCCCACAAATGTGGGTAGCTATTGTGTTTTTGTTTGCAGAAAGTTTAAGGTATTAATTAACTACTGCTAAAATTAGAGGAACATTTATCATATTCACAAACGTGGTACCTTGGAAATTGGATAAATTATAGTCATTATTTTACTGCAGGGAGGAGCCTCCAGAAAGGATTTTAACATTCTTCAAATTAAAAATTTATTTAACACTTATTACCATGTCAAGTTGAGGCCTGTACTCTCTTGAGTACAGTACAACTGCAGTTGCATCTACATCTCAGTAGATAAGGGCTTCCTGGGGTAATGATGTTATTTACAGGCAATACATCCAAATACTGACTAATATTAAAAAAAAAAAAAATTCCTGTGAAATTACTGTACAGCAAGCTCACATATGCCCACGAAAGCATTGCTTTGCTGCAGTTTTGTGATTCTGCAGATTTCACATAAATATTTGTAGAAGTCCCAGAAGTATTCCATCTCTATATTTCAAGGCTATTTATGGTGCTTTCATTAGGACAGCCGTATTTCTGGAGGTTATGAAAACGTCCCAACTGATGATATTCATATGAAGCAAATTGGACTGGATAATGAATGGCTGCATTTCATAAGAGAGTTCATTGCACCGGTAACGCTAAAAGTGTTTGCTGGCTATTATACCAAGGTATGTGTTCAGAATTTTTGCAGGTAATTACTGCGTGGCATGAGTAGTTCTAAGTATTTTATTGAATATACCCTATTCGGTTTGGTTGGGGAGGTTATAACTACTGCTGCATCATGTATAGATGAATGTTACTGTTAACTTTAAACAAAAAAATTAAACCCAAGAACCCTGTGTGTGACTTGGAAATTCATGTGTTGAAGTCTGACTGTATATTTTGTTTCAGGGGTATGCTTTATTGAATTTTGTTGTAAAATATAGCCCTGACAGACAACGGTCACTCAGACCTCATCATGACTCCTCTACATTCACAATCAACATTGCTCTCAACAAAGTCGGAGAGGACTTTCAAGTAAGTTCACAACTTACTGACTTAAAAAATGTCCTTTGAGTGTCTAATATTGTTTCCAAGTTGGAATCCAAATGGATATACTTAAAGACAGTGTTGAAAAGGAAAAGATGTATGTCAGAAATTGAGATATATTATTCCTTGGTGTTTTTTGACAAGTACTAAATTCGCTTGATTGCAGGATCCAGGACTGTTGATGCAGTCAGGCTGAAATGGTCAAAATGGTTTCAGATGGTGCAGGAGAAGGGGTTTAAAGAAAAACTTCGAAGATGTTAGCCATTTGATTTTTAACATTTCTGAAGTGCTTTGTATTTGTACAGTGAAAACCAATTTTTCAAAATACTTTAAATAATGTCAGGTTGTCTCAAATGACTTCTTTTCTTTACAACTTTTTCAATGATTGTTTTTTAGATCAGCCACAGAATGAAAGTTTTGAACTGTTGTTCCTGTTTTTTTGTGGGTTTTTTTCTGAGATGAATCAGTATCACAGTAGAAAATAATTTAACTAAACAGTCCCCAAAGTGTGGCGATAAGCAGGGCAGTGGCAGCAATATCCAGCTTCGACTAGTAGAGAAACTTAACCTGTTTGTTTATAAACCTACATTATTCACAATCCTACTTAACAGGCATGTGTGTTTCTCAAACTTGCTGCTTTAGAAAGCATACCTTCAGTTTAAAAGCAACAGCCAGATTAATTTATTTAATACTTGTTTAAATGCTATCCTGGATAGGGATGCAGTCCTGGAACAGGGCCTGTGAACGTGATTCGCTTCTCCCTGGTATCATCTGCAGTAAAATTATTGAAGATCTGTGTGTCAGAGTTGCTACTTGAATGAGTTGTTATCTAGGGAATGCTAAAGCAAAGCAAGGGGAGATCTTTGATTGCAAATGCATGTCTGTTATGTATTGCTCCAAAGATATATAGAATCGTAGAATCATTAAGGTTGGAAAAGACCTCTGAGATCATCAAGTCCAACTGTCAACCCAACACCACCATGCCCACTAAACCATGTCCCGAAGTGCCACCTCTGCACGTTTTTTGAACACCTCCAGTGATGGTGACTCCACCACTTCCCTGGGCAGCCTGTTCCAATGCCTGACCACTCTTTTTCCTAATATCCAACGTAAACTCCCCTGGCGCAACTTGAGGCAACCTTGGTAGTAAGGATAATAATAAAAAAAAAATTGTTAACAACCTATTAATAATAGAAAAATAAAGTTGTGGATAAATAAAAAGGAACTTACTCAAAAAAACACAAGGTAAATGTTTGGGATTTTGTTTTGTTTGTGTTTTGACTGCAGGGAGGTGGATGTAAATTTATTAGGTACAACTGCTCCATTGAGTCTCCCAGGAAAGGATGGAGTTTCATGCACCCAGGAAGACTTACTCACTTACATGAAGGACTTCCTATCTTGAATGGCACAAGATACATCGCAGTATCATTTATTGATCCTTAATTTTATTCCGCCCCCCCCCCCTTCAGCAGTGTTTGATTCTTTACATAAACATTTATTTATAGATTTCTTCTGGAAGATGGATAAAAGAAACTTTAAGTTGCTGTTCCTAGACAGCAAACTTACTTTGGGCTAAAAGAATGAAAAAAAGAAAATGTTCTAAAATTTTTGAAGATTTCTCAATATCTGCTCTGAGCCTTGAGTCACAAAGTAAACATGTCCTTCTTGGTTTTCCATTCCGCTGTCTTAAAGAGTAGGTAAGGAGGGAAAATGAAAAAGCATTTTATAATGAATCCATTTCTTTGTTGAAAAAAACCCCAAACAATCCTAGATACAAAATTATCTGAAAAATTTATCGTGGTTTTCATTCAGTAAAGTTTTTGTGGTGTGTATATTTGGTACCAAACAATTAAAAACCACAGCATAAAACCAAAATCAAGTGAGTCTTGTATACAGTTGCTGGGGATAAGCAATAATTCCATATGCTGGTATATACTGAAACGAAAAAAATCTCAATAGCCTGTTTTCTTAATTTTCAATACTGAAATGTGCACCTTTAGAAGAAAAAATAAGTTAATTGTGGAGATGGAGCAAGGATTAAATAATGTAGCTACAAAAAAATGGTTTATCATCTGTTCTAAAAACTCATCCTGTTGAAAATTTACTTTTCTTCACCAAGTGACCTTCCGTTAAAATGAGTTATTTTTCTAAATATGTAATTGCACCCAATTGATACTGGAAATTTGATGTTTATTTTCAGAATGCTCGTAAATTTTAATAATAGGATGTTTTATAAAGACAATTTTCTACTCTTACTTAAAAGTACTTGAATTTTGTATCAGGAAAATGAAATCGTGGTGGTTTCTCTTTTAAAGCTAAGGGTCTTAACTTGCCGTTTATTTTAAAGAAATGGGTTTAAAATATTCCTACTGTATCTACTGTTTGTAATTTAAAGAAACTTGAAGCAAACTATTTCAAAGTCTACCGTGCCAAAATGCACAACTTGTTGGAAAAACTTGTGAAAAATAAAGGGTAACTTTAAATTAATGTAGCAGCTTTTACTTGACTGTATTAGGTAGTTTCTTTGCACGTTGCCATTGTTCTTACAGAAATTGTATTTATTGATGAATATTTTAAAAGGAATTGTAGATATATTTAGATTGGAGGTTTCTCTAAGTGTCGTTTTTGACTTATTTACTCTGTTACTACTGAAATGATTTCTCATGTGTGTTGCTGCCTGTGTACATCACAAAGTGCATCACACTTTCAGAACGACCCCAGCAGGATAGATGTTTCTTGTTTTCTGTACCAACCTTCTTTTTTATAGATAGGATCTTTTCCATGATCTAAACAGTAGTTCACTTTTTAACTGCTAGTATTTGAAGAAACTTTATAGCACGTTTCCTAAACAGAAGCTTTATTTGGAGCTGAAAGGATTGGGAGAGGTGTTCGAAGATTATTGTGTTACCAAAAATAAGCGTGTCAGCTCATCTCCCTGTTCTGCTGTTTTGAGGAGTGGGTTGTAACCATACTTCAAGTTATGCTGAAGCAAATACATGAAAATGTGGTAACTTCAGTAGTTGGGCTTGAGCAGGCTAGCTTGAAAAGGAATGGCTTTTCACAGGCAGTTCTTTGCTTTCTTTTCATTTTGCTTTACACTGTCAACTTTTCTCCATTTCAGGCTAGTATTTGGAGGTTGATATCCCCTGACTGTTTCCAGACATGGAATACTTCTGCCTTAGTGAGTGTCTCTATATACGTAGCCTGTGCTTAGGCAAACTTGAACAGATCAGAAAATTCAGGCCTTCAGAATGAAAGCAGCCTTTGTTAATCACCTTTTTCTGAGCATTTGCCTGTGGTCTCGTAGGCTAATTCATAACGGAATAGTATTTTTACCATCAGTTACAGACAGTTCACTGTTATGAGGGGCTTTCTTGTAAAAAACCCTCAAAAATACAGTCCTATAACACACAGGGGAAGTTCTTTTGGTGAATTTTTTTTATAACTTGTATTTTAATTATGTATATTTTTAGATCTCAGTCACATTTGATTTTTTTAATGTGTATTTTTTCCCTCAACATGTATATGAGGGCTTCACTTACTGTTAAATTTCTGTTTGCAACTATTAATTTACTTGTCATGTAGTGACACGTAATGCTACATTTACTGTGCTGCACATTTGTAGGAAGGGAAAATGTGTTTACCGTGCTCTCATTGCTATAATTCTGTCTTGTTTTTTCTTTTGATGAAGTATTTCAAAGGGTAACAACTACCTTTCAGGTGGACAGCAACATATATGGAAGTGTCATCATTAATTTCTTAGGAACTGACAGATAACAGAAAAAAGTTTGTTCTTAACAGTTTACCTGAATTAGTTCTGACAGCTTTGCTGTGCTGTTAGCATGTGAGTACACAAACTCAGACAGGCTAAATTGACACAGAATTGTCACTTTTAGGAAATTAAAATTAATTTTCATCAATTTTAAAAGAACTTAGACTCTTGTGTCTCCTAAGAGAGTTTGTTTTGGGGCATAGAAGATATATGCATCAGGAGGAGAGCAGCAACCTTAATTCCAGCAGCGTACGTGAAACCTTGGGAGTACAGGGACATAAAGGTGCTGTGCAACAGATGAGACATTTGTAAAGTATTTGACTTGTTCTGCTTTCATCTAGCTCTATTTTTCACTGAATACACTGTGGTGTGGGTAAGAGGTGGGAGAGCCAGTGTATGGGCAAGAGAATTTCTTAATATTTTTAACCAAAACGAGACTGTGTATAGCTTTGTTTTATTTCATATTCATGAACCATTCTGACTGATACTCCTAAAAAATGTTCAGGGCATTTGGTGGTATTTTACTGTATTTAATTTTTTTACCATCACTGTGCAACAAGTAATTCCAATATGTGTTTGCCACTTCATCCCACCCCCCCCAGAGGATTACTGTTCCCCTCTTGCTGTGAGCTGATAGGAACAAGACTATGACAAACCCAAAAAGAAGATAGATTTTCAGTGAGGTAATAATAATGAAAGCAATTTGATTGTGCCTTTTTCTTTTGTTGTTGCTTTTCCCCCACATCTACTGTATTCATAGAATAAATGTTAATTCAGTGCAGGGCTTCCACAACAGCTTCTCTTCTGCAGCATGTAAAAAGTAAGGAGACAAAGTTAAAGAGACAGAAAAGTCAAGAAAGGACCCTTACCATTTCTTCCTCCCATGTGCATGTACTAGTTTTGCTTCTGTTTTTCTTCTTGAAAGAATTTGTTCAGATTTTTCTTTTCAGCTACTGCAATGAGCTTTTTAAAGAATATATGCGTTTCAGTTTCCTTTTGATTTATTTCTGATACGGTCTTCAGTGGATTCAGTTCTGAAAGCAGTAAGTATTTTTAAATCTTCACTTTCCTGAATTCTCACTTTCTTCCACAGCAGAGTAGACTGCTTTGCTATTTTTGTGAGCGAAAGGGAACACAATACCTGTCTTGGCAGCCCCCTGTGACTGAGGTGTCAGATAAATTACTTGTCTGTTACTTTTTTTTAATGATGGGGGTGTTTTTATTCCATAGCAGAGCATGAATTAGAGGGCAGAGCATTTGTGAAATTGATATTGGCAGTTCTTAGAGCTGAGATTTGCACTAGTAGAGTGAACTGTAGAGTTGCAGGAATAAGTAATTAATTCATGACTGCCAGGAAGTCCCAGTTCTGTTTCTTCCCTCTAGCTGCTGCCAAGAAAGATGGTTTCTGACAGGAAGTTAGTTTCCAGCCAACACTAAAACTGAAATGAGAAGTGTTGGTGCAGGATTTTGTTGCACCCAAAAGGTGGAAGTGTCACTTCAAATAGCTTTTCAACATGGTTTCCCAAATACTTTCTGTATCTTAATATAAAAAGTTATTCTGGATCTAATTATAGTCTTGCTCAACAGTACTGAAGAACCTTGTTCTTGTGTACAAATCAACCGTTAAACACAATTGGAGAGAGACGCTTTTATCTTCAGTGAAACATTTTATTTGCTAGTTATAGCTATGGTATTCTTTTTTTTTTTTCCCGTAATTATCTTCCCATTTGAACGTAGCTTTTAAGATCTGTATAAATGCATCCCACTTACAGGATGATGGCTGTTTTGTAGCGCATTTTGGGGCTGGGGGGAGGGCAAAATGAGGAGGGGATGGGTCAAAGCTCAGGAAAGTTCAGAATTCACCCCACAGAATTGCTTCCTTGTGCAGCTGTTGGCACAGAGCTCTGCAGCCTGAATCCTAAACTAACAAGAGGATATCTGACAAGCAGTTGATATCCTGACGTGTTGCTAGGCTGCTAAATATAGAGATGATCGTAATTTTCTTTGTCTCTTAGTAATTTATTGCTTTTGGAAAGTTAGTTTTCTGGATTGAGTTTCACTTCAGAAAAGCTGCTTTGGCTGCATTTAAAGCAATGCCCCTCAGGATTATTTTGCACAAGAATCAAATGTGAGATCAGCTATCTGATAAAAGCATAGTTGTCTTAATGTATTTAGTATCAGAGTAAGGCAACAGTTCAAAAGTAGGATTTCAGTCGGCACGGTTACAGCCTTTATTGGTGTCAGTGCAACTTCAGAAGTAGCAAAGCTGAGAGCCTGGCCAGCGTGGAGGATATTGGCCGTATCGTGGGCAGTGCTTCGGGGCGATGCCGTGCCACCTAGGTAGTTGAGAAAACTCCATTTTCTTGAAAAAGATTGCTTGTGTTTTGGGTCCTGAATAGTGTGCCTGCCTCCTCCACTTACTACTGGTTCACGGTTGTTGAATGTCAGAGTGGCTGAAGTTGGCGAAGGAGATGCATAGTCACATAGTAACAGATCTATTCAGGAATTAGTCTTTTGGTTTGAAACCAGAATTCTTCTATTTTCAAGAATTTTGCTAGAGAGAGTTGCTCAACTACTAATGGTTTTGCACCATTTTGTTTCTGCCATCTCCTGGGAGTGGGGAGCAGAGAGAGGGGGAAGGTAGCAGACCAAGTTTAGTGTAAGCTACTTCCTTACTACAATGTCTGTAGTACAGACGGGGCATGAAAACACCGCATTTTCACAGCTTCAGTTGGAACGGCAGTTAATGTGAGCAATACTGTAAGTGTGAGAGATGTTTTACAATATTTAACATCTTAAGCCATCAGGACCTACTCTTCAAAGTCAGCTTGACTAATACTTCGGGCTTTAAGCTTTCTCAGACTTGGGTTGCTAATCTCTCACAATGTACACTCATCCCCTGGCGGTGCGTGAAAAGGTGGTGTACAACCTTATTGTTTTCCACTTTGTTTTTAGGGTAGTAATTTTAATTTTTAAATTAAAGCATATTCTTCCAAGCATATAAAGTAAATTGTCTTCTCCATGTAATGCAGCAGCAGAACTAGCGGAATAACTGCTCAGGTCTTTGTTCCTTAAAGTAATTTGGTGACTGATAACAATTGTTATTCTTCAGCGAGGGGAAAGTGTGTCCAACTGCCGTTGTTAATATTTGAATGATAGGTCTTTCTCCATCCTCCTGTGGCAGCAGTGGGGATGGAGAGATGGAGTTGCTGAGGGTACCTGAGAGAGGGAGCTGTATCTTACTCCAGTCCCAGTGCGCACTCAGCACACTGATTATGGAGAATTTTGGGTTTTGCTGCTATAGTTGTGTCCAACTTACTTGTGCCCATAATGTGTATAAAGAACTTGGAGAAAATGGAGCGTGCTTTGTTAAGGATGAATTCCTGTGCTATTTTAGGTCCTGCATTCTAGCAGTTCTCTGAGATTACAGGAGATTGGGATTTTGGGAGGTTTAACTTGTTTTTTCCCTAGAGACTTCTAACTTGGGTATGGTGGTAACTGAAGGCATTTCTGTAAGAAATGGTGTCACTTACTGAGTTTTAATTTCCAAAAGCACAAGGCCATTACAGCTTTTTGAAGGAAGGTTCTCCAGCATGAAGTAACACAGTGCATGAGAAGTTGACGCAGAAAGTATTAAGTATAAGCTACTAAAAGCTAGGTTTTATCTTTAGAAGTACTGGGTGAATGTAAGAGGTGGACGGGTGCACAATGCAACAATGAAGTTCTGGCACAGCCAAATTTAGAGACTCCTCATCTCTGAATCACTTCTGCAAACTGTGATTCACCAGGGAGCTATTTAAAGCATTTGGTCATTCTTTAAAACATGTACCATGTAAAGTATACATACCAGGATATATATAATAAAATATATTTTATAT
>NW_010559774.1:0-659 GCF_000687285.1 Phaethon lepturus
CTCATCCTTACCCATAAGCACTCAACTTGGTTATCACAATCGCTGATTTCTATAGAATCAAAACACTCCCTAATATACAGAGCCACCCCACTGCCTCTCCTTCCATGCCTATTCCTTCTGAAGAGCTTATAGGCATCCATTGTAGCACTCCAGTCATGAAAGTCATCCCACCATCTTTCTGTGATGGCAAGTAAGTCACAGCTGTCCCACTGCGCAGTGGCTTCCAGCTCCTCCTGTTTGCTGCCCATGCTGTGTGCATTGGTGTAGATGCCCTTGAGCTGGGCTATCAATTTCACACCCAACTCTGACATGCAACCCCTAGGCTCATCTCTAGTGAGCCTGGTTTTATCCCCTTTGCCCTTTGATTCTAATGTAAACCCCTCCTGATGAGGCCTACCAACTTGTAAGCTAGAATCTTTTTCCCCCTTGGAGATAGTTGAACTCCATCTGCTGCCAGCAGGCCTGGTGCACTGCCCCATGGTCAAAACACCCAAAATTCTGCAGATGGCACCAGCCCCTGAGCCATGTGTTAACAGCTGTGTTTTCCTGTTCCTTTCAGTGTTCTCTCCTGCCACTGAAGGGATTGATGAAAACACCACCTGTGCTCCCACTCCATCGACCAGAGCCCCAGCGCTCTGAAGTCCCTTTTAATTGCCTTT
>NW_010559775.1:0-7716 GCF_000687285.1 Phaethon lepturus
TTGCTCACCCAATGTATTATGGACTTGTCTAGCCGTATGCTGGACATTTTATCCAGAAGGATACTGTGAGAGACAGTATCAAAAGCTTTGCTAAAATCAAAAAACGTCTCCTGGCTTCCCTTGGTCAACTAGATGGGTGTTGGAGTTGGAAAAGTGGGAGAGGAGAGGCAGGCAGCCATCCCTCCACAAAGAAAACATCTATGTTGATGGTAAAATGGGTAAATTTTCTTTAGGAATATCCATATCAAAAAGACAATGCTAGAGTAGAAATCTGTGATTAGAAATAATCTGTTCAAGAAGGGTGTATCATCTGCCTTAAGTAGATGATGGGAGCCTTTTTGCATTTCCATTGATTATTTGATGTCAGAATGGGGAGACATCTTTCAGTAATATTGGCATGTTTCTGTACCTTGAAATACATTCCACATCCATGTTCTTTCATATACTATATGTAATAATTCACTTTCAAATTGAGACCAGTTAGGACTAAACTTCCAGCCTGGATATAGAGTATTTTAATTCTGAAACAAATGAACAACTACTAATCTCTGGCTCCCTCCCTACACACACACACTTTTCCTCTACTTATTCCTTAGACTGGTGTTTTGTGTTGGTACAGCATTTTGAAACACCCCTTTTATTTGTACTCATTTTCATATTGCTTGACATAATTTTGTAAATCAGTTTTACAAGTTGCACTAAAAAGCCTCAGCTTTTAATAAAGTTTCTGTTGCATCACTAAAAGAATGCCAGCAACAATTGGTCTATTCTGGTTCCCAAGTCGCAACATGGTTGAACAATAAAAATCTGTTGACTTAAGTGTAATGAAAGAAAGTGAGTTCAGGCTGCCACTATAAAGCCATTTATCTGACACTCACAACTTTGAATGTAAGCATTAACGAAAGAACAAGAAGGAGGACACATGTCCTGATGTTACCTCTGAAAGTGTTTCCTCCATTACATAGCCACAATGAAAAAAAATCCATCTTCAATATTTCAGAAATGTAAAATTTCATGTCACAATGCATATATAAACAATTTCAGAATCCATCTGTGTAACCTTTTGACTGGTTGTACACCAGTCACTATAAATTCACTTGAAAAAATAAAATCACTCCAGATGACACATTTGTGTTTTGCAGTGTCATTTGTCTCTGATTACAATATGTTCACTTAAGGTATGACTATTAAATTGGTATTTATTTGTTCTAATAAATACTTTTAAAAATTACTAGGAGCCATATATGGAGGGGGTAAATCCATTCATCAAGAGTAACAAACATCGCATGATCATGTTCTTAGATGAACTTGGGGTAAGTGATTTAAAAACAAATTATTGGAAGTTGTATAGCAACACTGTAAATTTAAATTCTTTACAGTTCTTGTTAACTAGCTCAAAAATGCATCAGCTTCCACACAATTTTGAATGCTTGTTACTGAAAAATTTTTCTTATGCATGTTTAGGAACTGCAGATTGCTGGCCTGTCGCACAGAATTAAAACCAATCAAATGTCCTGTTAGAAAGATTTTATTAATTTAGTACAACTGTAGACATGAGAGCTATTTGAGCTTCTCCCCAAGGATTAGGGCTTTTGGCCCAAAATACCAATTTTTTAAAAATATACTTTAAACCAAAAAATTATTGTGTATAATTTGTCATATGGTTTTGACCAGAGATTGAAAAAATTGAAGTTTTAAAAAATATTGTGTTCAATTTTAGTTATACATTATCAAAAGTCTCACTGCATGAATTCTAGATATTGTAGTTTAAAAGAAAATAATAATTGCAGTTCACTTTGAAACTGTTACTGTTTTGTGTTATGATAGCTATAATGAGTTAGGAGCTCATGTATGTGTATATATATATGTTTAAACCAAGAATTTGTTTTAAAAATGAAGATGAAAGAAATGTGCCTAGCTTCCTGAACTGATCCATTAAAAGTGACCTAGGAGACATCTCAGACTATTTTGATGATCTATAAGAATGAGTGTTTTTAAGTGTGTCATTCAGGTGGATTGCCATATGTCACCTTTTTCTGGTTAAATGGCAACTTCTGCATATTATGGTATACTGTTTTTTTCTTTAAATGGTAGATTATGCATGAGGACTCAGAAAACTGTTGGATTTTGAAATAACTGATTAATCTACTGTTTTAATTACATTATTTTATTAGTGGATTTACTGACTTGATAGTTTGGGGGTTTTTTTTGTGTCCATTTTTGCTGCTGCTATTGACTGATTTAAATTATTTTAAAAATCGACACGTAACGGATGGTTCTCCCTCATTTGGGGGGAGTATATAATATGAATCTCTTTTCTCAGTATCTTTCTGGCCAGATCAGAGGTAGCATAGCAACATCAAACCTTTTAGTAGAACCCTCCTAGCAGAAATAGGAATTGCTGTATATTTAGTAATCTCTCCATGTGAAATATGTAAACATAATTAAAATGTCTTCATAAAATAGATGCTTGTGGAGAGGAGGAAATATATAATTTGTATTAGATAACATGGACGGAAGACTTAATTGTGAAGAAAAACATTGCAATACTTGCAGTATCAAAACGGCTGTTGACGGGTCTGTAGAACTGTAATTTCTTATGACTGGCTACTCACCATTCTAAATCTGCTCTCATAATTTTTGTTAAAGAATGTTCCTGAGCTTCCAGACACTACAGAGCACACTAGAACTGACCTATCTCGTTATCTGGCAGCCTTGCATGAGATGTGTGTGGCACATTCAGATGAACTTCGGACACTCAGTAATGAGCGAGGTGTAATGCAGGTAATCTACAATGGTTAACAAAAATCACAGGTACAGATAGCATGTCTTGAGTTATTGCTTAATATCATGATTCTTTTGTAATTTTTCTGTCCAGCAGTATGAGTGATAAATAATATGTACATTTCATCAGGAGATTGCTTGTTGTAAAGGTAAAGAAGCTCAAAACTATGAACTAAGTATTTATACAACAAAACCAAGGATGTTTTAAAGCAGTGGGTTGGGGTTTTTTGGTTGTTTTTTTTGTGTGTTTTGTTTTGTTTTTTTGCTTTTGGTTTTTTGCTTTTGTTTTGTTTAGTTTCCAGGTGAATTTTTTAGTTTCTAGAGGAAGTCTAAACCCAAGAAATTACTGTCTTCTGACAGGCTCTAGTTTTAGGGTCTAGTTCTAATTGAGAACTAAATAACTAAATTTACTTTCCTTAGCTTTCTATCACTACTTCATTTCTGCTTCCTGATTTATTACATTTATAAACAAACATGGCAAACTTCTCTAGCAAACACTATAAATGAGTGTTCTGTTCCAACTATTAAACTTCTATACAGCTTTTATGAAAACTTTTTAAGAGGAAAAAAAATCACATGACTTCATTCATTGTCTCAAAATACTACAAAAGTAATATACTTGCCTATGGTCTACTTGCCTATGATGACCTTCAAGTCGGCAATTCTACTTATTGCACAGTAATATGTTTTGTTATGCTTGACTAGTATATTGTGCTGTGCAGGAGATAATTTAAGTAGTCTTCCCTTTTTAATGCTAATGATTTGGGCACAGGGGCAGTTGTACTATAGAAAGCCTTTTTGTTTAGAGATGATCTTCCTTAAATTTAATCAGTACCAGCTTAAACTATTTATTTAATGACTCATTCTCAAAGAGGTAGTTTTTAAAATAGTTTTTAATTTAATTGTTTCAAAATAACTTCTTGTAATCGGATTTATTATTATTCTCGTGGTTTAAAGACTGGGCTTCCTATATCCTGACTCTTTGAAGGCCTTAATTTAAACCCAGGTAGATGATAAATCTATGTTTCTTTCTCCTGGCAGCAGATGTTATTCAAATAATGCATTTTTCAGCAGTAATGTTTTTTAAATAAGGGGATTACTGGGAAATCTTATGGTGATTTTGCAAAAGGTGAAAATATATTTGTATTTAATCATCTTTGGCAGAAGAAAGCTCAAGGAATTAAAAATGAGATAATGCTTCATTATAGCAGTTCAAAACTAATCCAGTTTAATAACTACTACAATTTACCTCTTCGGTAGCATATGAGGGAAAAAAAAAATCAATCATGTTCAAGTTCATAATTCACTTACAGCTACTGCTAGTCTTGACAAAGCAAAAATGATGGCTAGACTGGCAAGGCAGGATAGTAGTTGTTTTCAGTACTAAATATGTGTTGCTTACAGATAAGGGATATAATTTCTTTCACAAGGTCTGTATCTGAAGTACTTTATTACAGATGTGATACTGTTTCCTTGACATGCTTATATTTGTACTTCAGAGCAGTAATTTCTCCTCATGGGTTTCCATAAAGAAAACTCTTGAATTTTTTTTTTCCCTTTTTCCTCCTGTAAGTGCCCTAATGGTTCAGGACCACCCTGTTGCAGTTGAACATAGTTCTACTATAATGAAAAAATGATTGAACTCCTGACAGTGTGTTAGCAATACAATTTCTCAGCCTGTTTTATTAGTATGTTCAGTTGCATTTGGTTTAGTTTAATGACCAGGTTTTCAGAAGGTTAAAAGAGGGTAGTTCTGCCTGTGCAGAAATGAACTGTATTACCGCCTTTTTTTTTTTTGTCACCAGACTTTTTTTTTCATTTTCTTGGCCCAGTTCTGCACTTTCACGTGGGGAAAATACCCAAGAATGGATTTTTATTTACAGATTGTTTTTAACAGATAGGAGAACTCTCTTTCATTTTGAAACTCTCAGGTTAAGTTGGCAAGACTTAATGGGTCTCCATGGGTGCAGATAAATTTCATATTGCTGTTTTACAGTTGCCTTTTGAAGTAATGTCTTAGTGACTAGGGAATTGGAGCTGGGGGGGGGGGGGCGGGCCGCCCGGGGGGGGGGGGGGGGTGCGCGCACGCATGTGCGAGGAGGTGGTGTTTAAATATATTTTAAACTACCTAATTCTAAGTCTGGTAGGTTAATGTTGATGCTTCTCAAGCAAGATGGGTTTTGGTTTTTTTTGTAGTTGCTAATGTAGGGTTGTACAGTTGGGGTTTTTTTGTTTTTTTTACAGCATGTTCTTAAGAAGCTGTTGGCTATTACAGAACTGCTTCAACAAAAACAAAATCAGTATTCAGTGTCTAATAACATCAGGTAGCAGCCCTCTACCTGAATTCTGCGTGGATCCAGCATGTCTAACATGGCCACTCACACAAGTATCATTTTTTTTGCTGTTACCAAAAATAGCACACCCTGTCACATTCCCAGTGATGTGTGAACTATGCAAAAAGAAAACAAAGATTCTGTTAGTGAATGACTGTACCAGCAGCTTTTTTAACTGTGCAGGACATTTGCACTTTTTTCCACTCGGAACCAGTTTTTACAGCCTCTGAGCCTTGGTGTACAGTTTACCTTCTGCAAAGAAAATGCTGTGACTGTCTTGAACTTTGAAAATTATTTTCAACGCCTGCAATTGCCAGAGTTTTTCTGTCTTGTTGGAAAAGAATTATCAACTGACAAGGAAAGAAATACATTGTTTTGACAGCTACATGTAACTGGATAATATTTCTTACTGTAATTTCTGACTGGTTACAATTATTATGACTTTATTTCAACCACTTGAACTTGTATTTAAAATTTCCAGAGTTTGATGGTTATGGTAAGAACAAACTTTCCTGTATACTTTTTATACCATGCTGTTTCTCTTGCCGGAATCATGTCAAAAGAATATGCAGAAGGGATCTTGTCAGCTTTATTCTTTAATGTGCCACTGATTCAGTCTAAATAATTCTTCCATCAAGGACTGTGTATCCATCCAGGTAAATCACAATGCTTTTGTAAAATGTTTATAACTGAATAATTACAATTCAGTAAATTTATTATCACTGTATCAGACATGCATGCATCCATTAAACCATTTTATAAAATATGTATTGATTGGTCTTGTGTGTAATGTAATGCTACCATGATTCTTATTTTTAAACCTGAAAAATAAGTTTTTAAAATAATCCAGCTGCCAATAGACTCTTTATGGAAACTGGCTAACTTTGGGTGCAAGTAATAGAACACTGTAAAACTGAAATTTGGATAACAGATATGGTTGGCTATTTATCTACTATGTATAAAATACGTTGATAAAAATGACTGTAAGTAAATTTCAAAGTTGCATTTAGGTATGTATATTAAAAAATTGACACCACTACTTATTTCCTAAAACAGTGTGTGAAAATTAATGTTGTAGTTTATCCCCCACCAGCAGCATAAGCACTAGACAGCTACTTGCTCACTCCCCCCACCCCCACAAAAGAAGGATAGGGGAGAGAATAGGAAGAGCAAAAGCAAGAGAACTCAGGGATTGAGAAAGGAAAGATGAAGAAAGGAAAAACAGAACAAGTGATGCAAAGGCAATCACTCACCACCTCCCAGAAGTAGACTGATGTCCAGCCAGTCTCTGAAAAACAGCTGCCTTCCCCCCCCAAAAAACCCACTTCCCTCCACTTTTATTTCTGAGCATGTCATGACAATGACATTATATGGAATGGAATAGCCCTTTGGCCAGTTCGGGTCAGCTGTCCCAGCTGTGTCCCCTCCAAACTTCTTGCTCACTCCCCAGCCTACTCCCTGGTGCTTGGCAGAGTGGAAAAACAGAAAGCCTGGACACTGTGCTAACATTGTTCAGCAATAGCCAAAACACTGGTGTGTTGTCAAGATTGTTACAGTCACAAATACAAAACACAGCACCATATGGACTGCTATGAAGAAAGTTAACTCCATCCTAGCCAAAACCAGTGCGATGAAATACTTTGACCTAGCTTTGGACAGCCTATAACTACTGGAATTTTTGGGGTTTTTTAACTGCTCTCAGTAGTCCTCATGTACATTAGTCACAGTGATCTAATCTCAGATTATAGCTGCAGGATCAGCAGATGCAGCGACAGATTAAATGACACAACTATGATTATGGTCCATACTGTAGATGCTGCAGTCTCTTTTTAAGAGTACATTTGAGAAGAATGTTGGGAATGCTGAAAATGTTATAAGCAAGATTGTTTTCTTTCAATTAGTTCAATGACAAGCTTGGGAAGAAAGCAGCACATCCTGCTCTAAAGCACTTACGTTTCTATTAACCTTAAGGTTCTATTAACATTCTATGAACCTTAAGCACTGTGTTCAGGGACAAAGGAGCTATACAGAGCTGGCAGCTCTTGCAAGAGCTCTCAATTCCCACAAGTAGGAAATTGGGCAAGGAAGGCAGAAGACCAACATGGCTGAGTAAGGACCTCCTGCTCAAACTAAAGGGCAAGTAGGAAATGCACAGGCAGTGGAAGCAGGGACAGATATCCTGGGAAGAGTGCAGGGATGCTGCCCAGTTGCATAGGGATGGGGTCAGGAAGGCCAAGGTGCAGCTGGAGCTGAACTTGGCAAGGGATGCAAAGACTAATAAGATGGGCTTCTATAGGTATGTCAGCCAGAAAAGGAAGGACAAAGAAAGTGTACCCCACGTGATGAGCAAGACTGGCGGACTGGCAACAATGGATGAGGAGAAGGCTGAGGTACTCAACAAGGTCTTTGCCTCAGTTTTCACTGTCAATCTCTCTTCCCATACCTCTTGAGTGGATGGACTGCAAGACGGGGACTGGAGGAGCAAAGTCCCTCCCACTGTAAGAGAAGGTCAGGTTTGAGACCATCTGAGGAACCTGAACATGTACAAGTCTATGGGACCTGATGAGATGCATCCCAGAGTCCTAAGGGAATTGGCTGA
>NW_010559776.1:0-282 GCF_000687285.1 Phaethon lepturus
GGCCCGAGCATCGCGGCGCGGGGCAGCGGGGCCAGCACCCCGCGTGCGGAGCGGGAGGGTCGGTAGCTGCCAGCAGAGGCAAAAACTGAGGGCGAAAGAGCTTCATCCATTGAAAAGTGCATGTCTGTCCACAGCCAATAGCTTTAACCCTTTTTTATCTGCGGCTTAACATGCTTTCATCAAGCCCTCGCACGAGCGGGAACACGAGGCCGGCGTTGGGACAGGACAAAAGCAGCGTTTCAGCTCAGTCTGGTACTGGCTCCAAGGGAACCCCCGACTTCC
>NW_010559776.1:357-6575 GCF_000687285.1 Phaethon lepturus
GCTGGAAGGTAATATGTTATATCCGCGGAGGTAATAGCCATTTTTCTGGTAAATAAACAGAAAAAGATAATTACCATCCTTCTTGGCTGGGTTCAGTAACCACTGCCTCGGCCATAAGTAATCATAAGAAGGGTTACAGGATTGTCGCCGTATAAATTAAATTCCCCGAAGCCTGGGCTTGGTTCTGGGAGCTCTACCTTCAATTCAGCAGGGCCCTATGAATCCAAATTTCTATAGGTATCACTCGTGATGGAAAAGGAAGAGTTCATTTGTGCATTTCATAAGTGAAACAGAGATTAGAAAGGAAGAAGACTATTTTAAGAAGTACCAAATTCTCAGGAACAAGGACTGATGGAGAAAGGACTTGAAGGAACATTTTCATGGCACAAGTGTGTGGCAACACCACGCAAATCCTATTTCGTTTTGAAATGAAAACACATGAGGGCAGATATATTAATTTTTGTCATTTCTAAATGACAAATCTGAATAAAAAGATTATTTTTGAAAATTATTCTACACAATGTGAGTATAACTTTAGTTGGATCAACTGTCTCACCAACTTCACTGAACAACTTCAATGCATCACCATGAAAAAATGGATTTATCGTCAAAAACATTGATTTTTGACTGCTGATTCAAAGTATTTCAACCTAAATTTTGCGGGAACAAATACCAGTTGATTGATTACTCCCAAAATATTGACTCTGATCTGGAGTGTTTGCTCAGTGACCAGCCTCAAGCACTCTGAAATCATGGGGGTGTTGTTTACTCGCCTGATGGATGCCAGACTGGTGAGCAGGAGGAAGGCTTCAATAAATCATTTCTGACATTAACCTTGCAGAAACAAATTCCCATGAGTATTTGTGTTAGTTCTGCCGCCAGTGCTTGTGCAAACACTGCAGGACAGAATTCATACTGCTATCTTTCAGTGACTAGTTTTGCAAACAAAAGTTCCTCATCGGCATTTCCAGGGAAAGTCAATGGGACAGGCAGGGATGAAGCAAAATGCACTTTATTTATTTAAACAAAACCTTAGCATGTCATCAGCAAATACGCATGAAACTTTCATAACAGATTTTGGTATAGATAAAAAAAGAAAAGCGTGCACTGGATTAAGCAACAAAATACAATTTTTATTTGTATAAATAAGCATGTCCCAAGTGTTCAGGGTCTGGCATCTGTGCTTTTTTGTATGCATTATTTTTAGCCATCTATGCCACAAAGTTTTCCCTACAATTTTTGTTTACTGAAGTGACTAACTCACATGATTAAGATGGTATAGGTCAGACCTTCTTGATCTATCATGAGAAATGTTTGGATGTGGAAACCTCTGTTCCTGAGGACAGACACAGTAAGTTGGTAAGTAGCGTGTGCAAGGTACATATGTATACATATTTATATTTGTATTTTTAATTTAAAAGACCTCCTAATGCTAACCTTGTATAGAATTGCCATAATCTCTTCAAAAACAGCTTCAGCACAACCTCTGACTACAAAAGCTCTAGGGGAACACCGGTCTGCAAAGGCAAGGACCCGCTTGCAGTTGGGCTATGGGGGACCATGGCTGCTTGGCTGAGCCACACTGCCTAAGGTCTGCCAGCACTTGGGGGTGTCATATCATCACCACGAAGGACTGGCTGAGACCTGAAACCCCACTGATGTCCCACCAATTTCAGGAATGGCTCTGAGCTGGGATCTAATTGCTGTCTGTTTCTAAACAGAATGTCTTTTCTAACTGTGAGCCCTGAAAACTAATTTTTAGATCTTGAGGGCCAGCTGAGTGTTTCCCAGACTCAGGTGAGTCATCTTCTTTGGATGATCTAGAGACCCTACATGGAGGGTCACCTTCCCATTCTCCATTACATCTCTTGAGAACAAGCAGGATAATTTTTCTTCTGTCACTAAATTAACCAAGAGGCTCTGACCTTCTCTGGGGAGAAGCACTTTGTCCTTGTTCACTGCTTAGGGAAGGCCATGGGTTAGACTCCTCTGGTGTGCGATGTGAGTGGGCTGCTGACTCCCACGTGATGCTGAGAAGGTGTCCAGGGGACCAAGGATATTCCGGCTGCCGCAGTGTCGCTCTCTACTCACGCTCCCACATGGTCCTGCTGGGCACAGCCTACCCGTGGGTGCATTACCCAGGGTTTCTACCTGCTGGGCCACCTACCCATGGATGGAGAAGGGTGTCACAAGGCAGTAAAAGCCAATAGAAAAACTTTCTGGCCTGAGTTGTCCAGCTGCTTTACCCTACATAGCTAAATAACACCCATCTGGGATGGACATTTCCACCAAACATATCTCAGAGCCAGGGAAAGCTTTATTCCTCTATAAACCACGGATGTCAGTCCCTTAGAGTAAGAGGTGAAAAACATCTCCAACCTCAGCAGAGCCCTCAGTGGACTGCTGCAAACACTCATAAATAAAACACTGCCCTTTCCCGACTGCTCCTGTAACTATTGCCACATGTTAAGCTCCTTGGCAATGGGTTTCTTCAATGATTTCAGGGGTCTTTTTTCCACAAAGATAGATTAAAATTCTGCCTTTGACAAATTAACAGGAAAACTTCCCTGGTGTTTTTTAGCAGGTGGTTCTTCCCACATCACAAGACTCAAAGTCCCTTGAAAACACGCTATTCTTAGTTGGCAGAAAGGCAAAAACAACTGACTGAAGCATGAGAAACCAGCATGTGGGCTTGACAGACCACACTGCCCACTAACCCACCATCACTCATTCATCGAGGCAGTTGCAGTGAGAGGGAAAGGAGTGGGGGTTTTCCCTTCTGGGAGTGCCAGTCTGGAGAAAAAAAACCCTCTGTGTCTGCACTTGCTGTTCAGCAGTGGAGCCAGGGCAGCCCCATGCCTCCGGCCACCGCTGGACTCTCTCCAGTATGTCCCACCTGCAGTGGGAGAGAGTCCACTGAATGGCCACAAAGATGACGCAGGGACTGGAGCATCTCTCCTATGAGGACAGGCTGAGAGAGCTGGGACTGTTCAGCCTGGAGAAGAGGAGGGTCAGGGATGTTCTCATCAGTAAATATAAATACCTAAAGGGAGGGTGCAAGAAGATGGATCCAGGCTCAGTGCCCAGTGCCAAGACCAGAGGCCATGGGCAGAAACTGAAACACAGGAGCTGCCATCTGAACATCAGAAAACACTAGGGTTTTTTTGCTGCAAGGCTGACCAACACTGGCACAGGTTGCCCATAGGTGCTGTGGACTCTTCAAAACCCAGCTGGACATGGTCCCAAGCAGCCAGCTCTAAGCGGCCCTGCTTGAGCAGGGAGGTTGGACAAGATGATCTCCAGAGGTCCCTTCTAACCCCAACCATTCTGTGAATCTGTGACTCCTGCCAAAGACAAGCCTGCAGCTCTGACAATGGGAAAATCTTCCATTTACACCTTGGAAACTGAATTTCTGGCGATGAACACAGGACTTTTTCCCCCATCTCCAAGTCAACCTTCTTTCCACCCCGCTGATAGGGAGCATGCTCACTAAATCAAAGTGCAATAGATGCAAATTCAGGAGGAGCTTCTCATTTCTGAGCAGCCCCTTTCCTTTGGTGGCCACAGACCGGTGCGTTCCCATGTGTAACCTCCACTGTGCCTAGAAGAGCAAGCCTAGGAAAAACAAGTCTGCTGTCAGCAGCAGCCTGCATCATGCCTTGAAAATTCATAGACGCCTGCAAACTGAAAGAAGGTTATAGCTTGTGTTCCAGTTAGCATCCTTCATGATCCTTTTGTCTTTACATTAATCCAGGAATGAGGAATAATCAGCAAATTCTGCTGTCAGTTTAGCTATGCATAAACGGTATTGTCCTCAGGCAGACACACAGCAACCTTATCCTTTGTCCTCTACGGAGGGAACCAAGAGGTGCATTTCTCCAAGTCCTAGGGTGCTCAGACTTTTATTAAATGCTGCAAACGTTCAGTTTGGTGGCTTGTGTAAAAAGCTTTTCTGTTGGAACATGTGAAGAGGTTGCCCCTCAGGAGTGAAAGGACAACCTTATCCCAATGCACAGGCGTGGCCGTTTGGAAGGAGGAAAGAATTTGTCAAAGTAAAGTAAGAATGCCTGGAATTTCACCTGCTTTCAGCTCATGTTCATGATTTCAGGGTATGTAAGTGAAGTCTGCCAGCAGAGAGCAGCCACTCAGAGATGCCACCGTGTCTGTCCCTTTGCTTTCTGTATTCCCAACTCGATGGCATTCAGCTCCAGCCACCCTTTGGGTTCTTGTTCTCTTGACACTTTTGAACTGACAAGTGCAATTTACACTGCTTAGAAGTTAAAATATTTGTATGTGAGTTCTGGTATGGAAAGTGCACTTTTAATTCTTAACAATGATCACAAAGATTTTCAAGAGAAGTTTTTATTCCTCCTGTCACAGCTGAAAGTGACTGGCATTTGAAGAACAAGAATTTCTGGCATCTTTTGATTCAGGGTAGATTTGGAAATATTTTCTTCTGGCTTAAGTCTAAGGGCTGAACATTTTTTAAATTTGTGCCACTAATATCCTGCCCAAAGCACACAGAAGCTCACATGGTTACTGGCCAGTCAAAGGGAAAAGCGTGCTTGACTAAAACCCACGTCCACTCCATTGACTTAACTGGGACAAACTGGCCGATGAGCTGACATGTATGTGTCTACCTGTTCTGTTCCAGCAGCAAAAATGCACTCCCTGCCTCGGCTCGGGGCAGATAAAGCAGCTTTGATAAGGGGTCTGTCATGTCAGCTGCCCATGGTGTACTTGAGCAAGCTGCTGTGTTCACAACCGACTCATTTTATTTGCATTTTGCTGTCAGTGGTGTGAATTATGACTCAGCCAGTTCTTTCATTTACTGGCTTTTTCACAATGCCCCTATGGAAGTTTGTACTCTGATCCAGGCAAGCTGTTCTGCCTTCCTATTGCCCTCATGCTTTTTAATTATGTTAATTCACACAATTTCTGAGCCTTTCGGGGGAAGGTTCTGAGGCACCTCCTTAGCAGGGCCATCCCACACGGAGGGCCAAAGAGAGATGCTTTAAAGATTATTGGAGACTGTGCCAGCCTGTGACAGGAAGACTTCCATAGATTGTCACAAAGACATCAGCCCCTTCTGAAATTGGAGGCATAGGTCTTACTCTTTGCTAACGAGGCTCTGCCAGGCTTGCTCATCTCCTGACAAGACATGACTCTCAACTTTTATACCGGTCCAAAATTTGCCACCCCAGATACCTTCCTATGCCTAGTCAGGCCTTGCAAAACTTTTGCCACATTAACTCAGTTCCTACCACATACTTACAAAGGTTTGTGACCTTTAACTGGAGTCGATCATTCCCCAAGGTCTAATTTGTCTCTTTCCCCCCGCAGCACCTCCATCACCTGCCGTTGCCTGTAAATGATTTACGCAGCGCTTGCAGAGCACCGACTATCCCTTGAGGCACCACAGCTTGCTCGCAGTCCTGCTCCAGTTTAGACTTCCCAGGTTTTCCAGTGTCTCATTCAGATCTTCTTGCCCTCTGATACATGAGCACTTGCTCCTCATCCTCAGTACAGCAGGTCACTGGCCACGTCAGAAAGGCTCTGGGCATGAACAGTGGTACATGGAAGTGCAAAGCGGGCAGTAGCTCATGTGGACGGAGGAGTGTAGATCACTGGCGTGGAGTTCTGGGAACGTGCCCTATTTAAACACACCCTCACACATATATATGTTTCTATATCTGTATGTGGTCACAATGTTTGCGTGCGTTATTAGTACCTGGGTGTATTTTGCATATACAAAGTTCAGTGTCAGTAATTTGGGGACACTCAGCTCTATCTCCCGTCTTCTGTGTGAGTTTATCAGGACATTCTTTAAGTGCCCAAATAATCTTCAAAGTGAATTCAATAAAAATAAAATTAAATTAAAAATTAAAGTTAAATATTAAATTTAAAATCTAAATCTTATTTGTATTTAAATAAAATGAATTTTAATTTTAAGAAGTTTGAAATAGATCTATGGTAAGAAACACAGCTAACTGTGTAGAGAACGTCCTGTCCCTGTGTATGGGTCACGTGCAACTCTTCATCCAACCGTCATCACCGGAGCATGGGCAGGACTGCCACAGCATCTGCACCTGAAGTATGGGTTTAGACTGAGTGTGGAGGTCTGCAAACTATAATTTTAATGTTTCACATCTCAGCGCTGCTGCATCTAAGTGCCTTAGTTTTTTTCCTTGTTACTGAATGCTTAGATGAGGTTCCCA
>NW_010559776.1:6930-26821 GCF_000687285.1 Phaethon lepturus
TCCCCGGAGCCTGCTCTTCTCCAGCCTGAACAACCCCAACTCTCCCAGCCTGGCCTCCCAGCAGAGCTGTTCCAGCCCTCGGAGCATTTCTGGGGCCTCCTCTGGCCCCGCTCCAACAGGTCCATGTCTCTCCTGTGCCGAGGGCTCCAGAGCCGGACGCAGCACTGCAGGGGGGTCTCCCCAGAGCGGGGCAGAGGGGCAGAATCCCCTCCCTCGCCCTGCTGGCCACGTGGCTTTGGGGGCAGCCCAGGACACGGTTGGCTTCTGGGCTGCAAGTGCACATTGCCGGCTCATGTCCAGCTTTTCATCCACCAGGACCCCCAAGTCCTTCTGGGCAGGGCTGCTCTCCATCCCTTCATCCCCCAGCCTGGATTGATACCGGGGGTTGCCCCGACCCAGGTGCAGGACCCTGCCCTTGGCCTTGTTGAACCTCATGATGTTCCCATGGGCCCATTCCTCGAGCTTGTCCAGGTCCTTCTGGATGGCATCCCTTCCCTCAGATGTGTCAACCGCGCCACTCAGCTTGGTGTCATAATATTAGGGGTAAGCCTCTGGGAAGTAAACCATCCGCTGTCATAAACAATGTTATCCTGGTCAAAAAAGCAAACCTACCAGTGAAAGCTGATGCATTTATTGGCTGCATCTGCTGAGCCTTGGAATAAGTTACAGGTCAGAAGTACTATCACAGCAATCACTGCCTGACAAAGCTGCAGGTGGACTGCAGAGACTTGAGGGCACACAGACGCAGGAACAGGAACCAGGCAGAACGTCCCAGAATTGCTTAGACCAAATCTGAGCACAACTTTTTGGACCCCCTTGTAAGTGAGACAAAGGCCACAGGTTATTGCACAGAGGCAAGTGTGGATTTTAGAACCAAACCCAGCAACGACTGTCATAATCTAAACCGGTTTCAAGGTGGGCAGGTGAGTTTCTGTGTGGTTGCCACATGCCTGCTGCAGTGGGGCTGGCTCATGGTGGCCATCAGAGAGGAGCAAAACCCACTGGTGTGGATTGGGAGGGTGACACCGGGAAACAGGATTCCCCAAAAGGCTGGCAGGGAGTCTGAGCAGACCAAAATCTTCCTTAAATCCTTTTAAAATGTGTTCTGACGCTCCCACCTGTTTCCTTACAGAAAGCTTGTGCCCTTTTCCTGTCCCTGGTGGGGTCTGAAGACCTGCGAGGTGGTCTCCACGGACTGCGGGAGCAGCTCCTGGCTGCCTCGCGTGTGTGACCACTAGGTGTCACGGCTGTCCCGCAGACGTCCCGTTGTCCCAGCGAAGTGGAAGTGGCAGACAGTCCCCTTCTCCCGAGGGCTGCCAGAAACCACACAGCCCTGGTAAAACCCTGCGGAGGAGGCAGAGACTAAGCCTGGCTCAACCCTGCCAGAGAGGTTGCCCAGAGGGGTGGGAGATGCCCCATCCCCGAAACCATCCCAGGTCAGGCTGGACGGGGCTCTGAGCAACCTGCTCTAGTTGAAGATGTCCCTGCTCCCTGCAGGGAGGGTTGGGCTAGATGGCCTTTGAAGGTCAAACTGTTCCAACCCAAACTGTTCTATGATTCTATGACTCTGCCTCCATGGAGGGGGAGCAGCGATGAGGGACTTCCCAGGGTGTCACCAGAGCCCCAGCCGGTCTCCAGCGCAGCACACCGAGGGCAGGGAACTAGAGGTGCAGGTCTGATTTTTCAGACTGGCTTGCAGAAGTGTATTCGTAAGACAAAATGTCTCATAAAACAGGGTCTGTATTCCCCAGGTGTCTCCGTTTACAGTCTGTGCACGTGCTCCAGGACAACTTAATATTTCTTTAACACGGCTAACGGGCATTGTACTCGGTTAAGTTTCACATGTGTCTTCTGCAACGGTGTTACTAAGAGTCTCAAACCATTTCCCTTTCTGGGGTGTATTTTCCCAGACTGGGTTTCCCCAGTTCATTTTTAAGCTCAGCTTCTCCACAGAAAAAAAAAAAAAAAGCTGCAAATGCTTTACGTACTGTAATCTCCACCTACGTCACAAATCCGGTATTTCATAGCAAATGGCCTGCTTTCTTCCCGGTCCTTAAAAGCATTACTATATGAAGTTTACCTAATCCTTTTTTTCTACTACATTTATCACCGAGCCTTCAGCCAGGCTTATGCTGGAGCTTTTATACAGCTCGATTGTACCTGTGAGAAAGGAGACGGCTCTCACCCTTCCTCTGAAGCATCCCCTTCCTTGCGATCAAGCACCCCGCAGGTCTCCTGCTCTTCTAGCAGCGTCCGCATGCCCGCATCCAGCTCGCCTTTACTTTCCGCCGCTGGAGCTGGGATCACCCTCAGAGGGAGGCCGTGTGGATCAGTCGCTTCTTATTGCGATCTGCTTCATTATTAAAGCTTTTTCCGCGTCTGTGTTCAAGATGGCGTGTGGGAAATGCACACCACCTCCCAGAAGTGTAAATTAATATCAGTTGAGGTCTGTGACAGATTCCCTCTGAGCAGCTTTGCAAAGAGGCTCCTGCAGCACATGTCAGGAGTTGTTAACACATCAGCTGCAGCACATCCAACACTCTGACAAAGATTTAGGAGGGGCTAATCCCTCCGGTGGAGGAGCTCTTGTTGGCCTTTTGACAGAGTTACGTCATGGGCGAATTGAGCCTCCATTGTCTCACATCAGACAGGCTGGGCACCAGGGTGCCAATGATGACAACGGCAGATGAGCGTTACATAGGCAGAGCTCGACAGGGCTGAGTACCGCTCGTGCCCATCCTCCTGTCGTTGCAGAAGGAGTTCCTGAGCCCATTCCGGTTATCAGATACGTGTTCAGAAAATGGAAGCCGGCGCAGGGAGCGCACAGTGGGGTGCCTCCCAGCCTAAGCCTTCTGACATCCTAACAGCTTCTCTCTCTTCTAGTTACATACATCATTTCTGGTGACAACTTCATGAAATGAAAGGCGATTCTTATTTTGACTCCAAGTCACTAAATGGACTCGCTGCTGTGGTTCGCTGTGGTTTGGCATCCAAGAACAGGAGCCGTGGAACAAAGCAAGAGAGGAAGCTGTCGTTTCATGATGCAAGCACAGACTACATTCAGCTTCAATAATTTGTGCTTTCATCGACGGCATTTTGTCAGGAGTGTGGGTAGGCAGCGAGAGGAGGTCTGGTGCCTTTATCACAGAACTGAACACAGGTTTGGGTGTGATTCATGCTCCTGTTAAGCGGTGACCACTGGCCGGGGTGACCACTGGCCAATCGTTTAATCTCTCTGCACCTCTGACCATCACTCCTCTTTTCCACCACATTTTTATCTGACAGTCTGTCATTTCCTTTCTGCTTGTGCAGTGCCTGGTACGGTAGGACGGTCTCAGCAGAGGCCACCAAGTGCGTCAGTGATCTGATAGAGAGTACAGCAAGCTCCTCTGATTCAGAAGCACTGCTGGGGGTTTGTCTCATGTAGGTGCCAGGATCCCAGGGCAGTATCTTTGTGTGAAATCAAGAGAGTTTGCAAATCTATTTGGATGACTTCACATGGGAAATGCACAGAAGTCAGCATTAAAGGGGTATGAGAAATGAACAGAACTTGCTGTATTGCACTTTGGGAATAAATTGCCAGAAGTCTGCAATTAAATCTTGCAGACGGGAAGCCTTCTGGGGGAAGGTTACTTTCTACATGGATTGCTTGACAGTTAAAATTGAAGTCTGTTGAACTTTGCTACAGAAATACACTTCTGTTTCTTTCTTTTTACTTATGAGTCATCGTAGTCAGTTTTACTTATCTGAGATGAAACTTTAAAAAAAGATTTAAAAGCAGAAGTGTGGTCACAGATGACATTAAACATACCCATCAACAAGAAAACTCAGTAAGATGTTAGGGAAGGAATGATTTTTGCATGTGGATTGTGTTTATTCGTTTTGTGACAACATAACTTAAACAGCATAACGTTACATCTTCAGAAATTACAGCATTTAGAAGGCAGCTTGTCCTAAGACTAAGTAAATGCAACGGAAAATACAACGTACGAATAACGCGCTAGCTCTCCGCAGGGCGTTGTATGCCTGTGTGGGCAGGCAGGATTTTTATCGTGACCGGTCTTGAGTCCCTGTGCTATTTGCAGCCTGCAAAAACCTATCTGTCAAGATTCAGTGCCAAATATCACTAAGACCAAGCAAAACTACTTGTTTAAAGTCTCAGGAACTCTCTGATTCAGCACAGGAAATACAATTAGATAATAGCCTGTGCTCTTCCTGGAAATCAGCTGTATGTTTCTGTTGCTAACATTTAGCTGCTTTAACAGATGGTTTAGAAAATTGGATTCCATTTCCCAAGCTGAGGACATGAAGTGAGCAAAACAAAGATTTTCTTTTTAGGCAGCACCCAGGGACAGAACTCAGACAAGTCAACAATTACCCAGTGGTTTTTAATCTGAGGACTGGAAAAAGCTGCTTGTATGAACTTTTTTGCATGTCTGGGATTAAATCCAGAAAAACTCTCAAAGTTTTTGATAAACTTCTTCTCAACTTCAGCTTGGGGTCACTGGTGAAAACTGATTGACTTTTGACCCAGAACAACAGATTGATCATAGCATTGATGAGGGACATCAAGAGTATCTTGAAAGCTCCAATTCTGCCAAAGTCAGACCAAGAACTTGAATTTAGGTTTCTCCTTCCGCTCTAAGAAAAGTGTCCCAGTCCCAAGGTTGTTGATTATTCTGATGATCTGTCTCACATTTTTCATTACAAACTCCAGAAGATGTTGATTCTATCCCTGATGGAGAACACAAAACATTTTAGTTCATCAGAATTCATAGGATGAGCATAGAGTTGAGATGCTGACTCTGAATTTTTACTACCGAGCTCAAATGTTGAAATATTTGCTACAAAATATCTTTGCTGGAAATATACTCTGCAAAACGCAAGCTTCCATAGCTCCCACTCACACTGCAAGCCAACCAGAATACTGTTTTCTGCCCATAGCAGACATTTGCCAATCCTTGTCAGTGTTTCATGAACTAAGAGGTTTCAATCTCTGCAGATGGAAAGACCACACCATTGGCATTAGACAGCTAACACTGAAGTTGCTTTTGAGAGGAAAAGCTTCAAAGGTAACTCTGAAGGACCAATCCCTCACAGACAGGTATTAGTTATGATTTTAAAGACCACAATCCAGCAGGGATCCTGAAGTGTACATTTCCAGTCCATGGCACTGTTGTACTATGTGGTGATTTAAGCACGAGAGACTGGCATACCATTTCCTTCGATCCTATTTATACTCCACAATTTTACAACAAAAAGCTCTGTAAAATGCAACCAGCTCTCATCCACGTACCATAAAAGCAAACATACCAGAATACCAAAATACCAGACATAAATTGTCATAACCGACATCCACCCACAATCTTAAGAGCAGAAAAATGCAGCCCAAATAAATCATCCACAGAATGTATGAAAAGAAAAATTGCCTCCAAAATGATGTCTAAGGGCATTTTTCAAAGCTGAAACCATATAATGTTTGGCTAGGGCCTCTTGACACAAGGGTGCAAACATCTGGAGAGTCTGCCTCACAGTCTAATGTAACATGGATTGTCCTCACCCTCTATGAGCA
Source organism: Phaethon lepturus (assembly GCF_000687285.1). Taxonomy (NCBI): domain Eukaryota; kingdom Metazoa; phylum Chordata; class Aves; order Phaethontiformes; family Phaethontidae; genus Phaethon; species Phaethon lepturus. Next base: position 12,503 of record NW_010559776.1, read on the forward strand.
TAACAATTAGAATTGATATATTTGAACACCTCCTGCTCGTGAGAGAAAAGCAACCTGGCAGATCATGCTCAAGATGCTTTGGTAGGACTGCTGGGATGGGACAAGCCTTGCCAAGGGAATAAGACCTCAAGGCTTGAGATAGATGTACTTCTTGGGAGCTTCTCAAGAGACAAGACCTATTTAATGAGATATCCAAGGTCAGAGCTGAAGGATAGCATTGGGTGAGAAAGAAGGCAGGCAACAGCAGAGATTTTACACCAGATCCCAACACTTATGGGTAATCTTTTCATCAGTTGCCCTGTGACAACCGTGACCATAGAGGAGGCTGTACAGAAACCTCCTTTCCAGGCAGTTCAGGCAATGGTGACAGACAACTGGCTGTAGCAGAAATGTAAAATCAAAGCCTTTGACAGGGTTTTTATCTTTCTTCAACTATAACTATGTTTTTATTAATTTATTTGTATTACCAACTTACCTTATTTCCACAATGCTCCTGAGAAAGTCGCACACTGCACACAAGGACTGTCAAACCCCGTTCAAGATGCATTGTACTCAGAGCAAACCCCTCTAATGACATCATTTGTAAATTCATTGTGGTAGAAGCACATGCAGAACCCAGTATAGCAAGTTTTCTGTCTTTCAGCCTTTAGAAACAGCCAACGCTATTGGAAGAAAGCTGTTAACGTGGAAGGGCACAGGACAAAATTTAATCTCTGATGTAATTTCAGGAAATTTTCACCAGAGATTTATCTGTCTATACACTTATTCCGGAAAAAAGTTTGGAGAGAACATTTGTATTCAGAGATGACATTCTCTGCCAACACAGCCCTAGGTTTAGATATCAGCATCCCTGCAACTGTAACTCCAGCTGTGTTCAGAAGAAAACTTATGTTTATATATACAAATGTATACACATAAATACATATTTCCCCCACGTATTTTTGAAATAAGGAAGAAAGATTTCCCACATACACAGTAAAAGACCCAGGGAGTTCAAGGATTTCCACAGCAGCTGCTTTTATTTCTGTTATACCTTTAAAGGTGCTGGTTTCACCCTAAGCATTGGCGAAACTGTGAACTTTTTTGTAAGTTGGAGAAAACTCTTTTCCACCCAACTTTAAATACAGCTCATGATCCTTATACCTAGTCAAGCTACCTGTAGCAATGTGAAGGATGTTTGTATGGGAATGCTCTGGAGTGAGATTTAGGTTCAAATTCTGACTGTCACAGGAGCATCCATGCTACACCTCGTGGGCAGGTCTGAGGCCAGCTGTAAACACAGTGCACTCAGCGATTTCCCCGTCTGCTGCCCATATGGGGCGAGTGACTGACATGTATCTCCTGAGCCATAACCCATCAGACAGCTGGAGCATGCCCTCGCTCTTCTATGTGTGAATCTGGGGCAGCCTTCGAAAGTCCCTGGCAGCCTACAAAATGCTGCATAGACGGGTCGTCTCAGGTAGGTTTTTCAAAACCTCCATCTGCCTGTCACCTATAAAATCGGGACAAAAGAGCTTGTTTTCTTCATTCTCGATGTTTGCAGGCTAGAGGATTTTTGAGTCAGAGTTCACCTCTAACCGTGGGGTATATTTAAGGCTGGCCAGGAAATGTTTTTCCTGCCCTGTGTGAAAATACTCATGGTTCACAAATGTTTCCAATCTCTCCTGCAGGCAAAACAAACACCTTTGGAAGCAGAGGGAAACCTTGACTGCAACAACAGCCTCAAGGCTCTGCACTGCAGATGACACAAAACGCACGTGAGAAACTCCTGCCTCGTGGGAAGATCATTTCTGTGAAAAACATCAGTCAAGGGAGACTCCTTAAAATCACTGGCTCAGTTCTTAGAGAATTCGATAAGGGGTGTGCTAGTTACCAACGCTTCCCGCTCCTCTGCACCAGAAAAGAATAAAGGAGTTTCAAATTATAAGCAGTCTGAGCTTTTACCATTCATATGCCACTTTCCTTCAAACCTTGGAGAAAATTCGTTTTCATAGGAAGAGTCAGGGCTTTTGCTCTATCGTGTTTCAGGTACCTTGAGGGACGGAGGGAGCCAGCAGGAGTGAGACGCAGAAGCCTCAAGCATGAGGAGCCTCACGGTGCAGTTGTCCTCCTTCTATTTATCTCAGAAGTACTTGAGTATATGATGTTCCTTGCTTCTCTTCCCTGGAAGAAGGATCCACGTATGAAAAATCAATAAAGAAACAAGCTTCTTACAGGGCCAAACCCAAGCTAGTCCACAGAAGAGAGGCTTCTGGCTCTAGCGGTCGGGCTGTCTTGGTGTGTTGGATACTTTTCATTAAATTTCATCTGTACTGTGCTATAGCATCTATACGATTCCCAGCTTCAGTGTAGTAATGATGGGGCCTTGCCAGAAACAGGGAAATAGTGACGGAGACGACAAAGGAGTGTGATACACTTAACTTTTTGAATACATTTCTCCATGCAGGACTTGTTTGTCTCTCCAGAACCTATAACTCACCGAAGTGAAAAATCACATGCAGACACTCCTGATGTTTAGTGAACTCAGATCCTAATCTGGCTTTCAAGTTTTTAGCAAATTCTTACTGCTCAGGAAAGATTGAATAATATTGTTTCTACTTTATCTTTCCTTGGTCCTTCTCCCAGCTTGTAGGAACAGCACTCATGATGGATAGAGGTATGAAAGAATCCTTTTATTTTCTGGAGGAAAAAAGGTTATCATCTGCAGCCCAGGTTTTCCATCTGTATTTTATTTGAGCAAGGAGACAACCCCAAGATAATCCATTTTCGGCCAATATCAACAACCTTGAAAAATACAGTCCTGTCCACCAGCTTAGTCATCCTGCATGTTGCCCATTTGATTTGGTTTAGAGCAAAACAAAGAACTAAAAAGAATAGCGTGTGTTGCGTTAGGATCTGTACCAAGGTCTGTAAGGGGAGCCAGAGAAAAAATGACTCACACACTGGGAAGAATTCCACCTGCTCCCATACAAATTATGTTTCTCCGTCAGGCTGGAAGCAGCTGATGCACTGGTTCCCATGGGAATATTTTCATCTTGAACAATATATACATGTAAAACCACTTCCTGAGTTTGTCCTATTTGCAATTATGTTTGCATTAAATGCTGTCCTCTAACCAACACAGAGCCTGGTGCTGAGTGAGCACTTCTGCCCCCCCAGACTTCAGCTCCACTCTGATTTTTTAAGGAAATTAAGGGTAACTAACATAAGAAAGGCATTGCTATCACCAGGACTGGGAAAGCCATTGAAAAGCCCCCCTGTGAAAAGGGCTTTAGTGGGAAGCAGGAACAAGGGGGAAGAAATTAATTTCCTTGAAGAGATATGCTAAAGACCATGAAATTCAAAAGAAAGCTATGCTACCTAAAGAAAGGCTCACAGGACGGCTACAGTAATGGCCTAAAATGCACTACCTAGAGATATTTCATGAATATTTCTTCCAGTAATTGAGAATACATTATTAAAAAGCTAGACGATTATGCGTGCAAGAATACATCAGTAGTTAAAAATCACACAGCCACCAGATCCCAGTGCCCACTACAGTGTGTCTTCCTACCTTGCATGGCCACAAAAAGAAATAGAAATAGGGACTGACCTAAGACTAAGCAGGCAGATGTTACAGCCACTTTTACAAGCTGTTCCACCAGATGCCTCAGAATCACAATTTTGTAGATGCGAATCAGCCTTGAACAGAGGGAGCAAACCAAAATTGCTCCACTGCATTCCTTTGCTTGGTGTCTGAGTGATGGTGAGGAATGATAGCAGTAATTCGCTTCTGCGTCACTCTTGATGAGGCAGTGTGAGTGAGAGAATTAGGCATGAGGCTGGTATGTCTATGCAGACACACACAGGCAGATGTGAGCTTGTCTCGCTATGTTCTCAGCTAGCCAAATATCAACAAGATGGATGTGATTTTACTGCACCAGATCTGTACCCATCTGTATGGACTTCTGTGATTACCTTCTGAGGTCTAGTTCTGATGTGGCCACTAATTCATCTGTGACTGCATTATCATTTCTGCATTTCAGACTATCTTCTACTTAAAAGATCTTCCAAGAGTGACAGTGTGTTGAGGGATCAGTCCTCAGTTCATGAATCTATTCTTATACAGATGTTGGACTGGCTCTGATGTGAATTGGGTCCATTCCCTAGCACAGCTCATATTGCTTCTGTTTTCAGGCATCCCATTTATTCTTCTCTCTGCAAAACAAGGGTAAATATTTCATCACTTGAAGCAGGCTTTATAAAAAACATCCGTCACATGAAATGTGTTTGTGAACTAAGTTGTTATTACAGTGATTGTGAGCAAAGTAAGCACCTACCACACAAGTGATAAGACCTCCTACTAGCTTCAACTTCTATACAATTGTTGTTGTTACTATTACATCACCGTTACTTATTCAAAACTTCAAGAAAATGGAGAAAATAAGCCCTAATGCAATAGAAAGGAAAAATAAAGACTATGTTTCTATTTTTGAATAATGCAGGATAGTGCTGTATTCTATTATTCCTCCATTTGCTGTTGATCGAAGGAGGGCATTTCACTGCTTCAGTCCTAACAACTAGAATACTGCAGAATGTTCCTACGTGGTTGTTCTTCAAATAGAACTTGTTGCCTTTTAAAGTGAATCCGATGAGCCTTTAGGTTAAGATCATGAATCTCTCTGTAGCACGTTCATAGCATAGATTTGAGCCAGATGTTTTACATTTTTCATGCCTGAGTCATGAGCTGAATGTCTGACTATTGACCCATGTTTTGGAGTGAAAACGTCAAGAAATCCTTTGCGGTAACTGTAGTTTCCTGTCAGCTGGAAAAATGTTGGAAACTCTTTCTCATGAACTTCTGTCCCTCACTGGCTGTATTTCCTGTCCAAGACCTTTCTAAGTGGGTTGGCATGGAGACAAACCTTATCTAATATGCTATCGCTGATTAGAGAAAAAGGAAATGTAAATGGCAGCTTAGACAAACTATAAGGAAACTTTTTCCTAACTCATTTTTAAAGGGAAGAAGGCATGTAGCAAAAGAATAGAATAACTGTAATTCATGTATCATTCAGGCTAGTGCTCTCAGAGCAGTTACTAGCTAACATTCATGATTTCATTTATACTTGGCAACATTCACATTTCAGATGTACTTGAGCAGATAGGTTTTGTAGTGGTAAACAAGAAAAAACCCAACATCATAAGAACTTGAAACAGCCTGGAAGGTTGAATATTTATATTGTCAGGACCTGATATGACCTTCATTAAAATCTACGGAAAGAATTAAACTGAATTGAATATGAGATTGATCAGGACTACAAGTGCTTTCTATACCACTGTGGTTTTAATTACAAGGCAATAGAGAAATTTTGAAGCCACCGGTTGTGCCAGACTGTCAGTGTTTGCCTGAAATCTCCTGCCCCATCAGCATTTGTTGACCAGGCTTGGTAAAGAGATAAATGAGCTAATGTGACTTGCTGAGGTGGATTGCCTCTTAACTCACCTGAAGATGTTGAGCTCTTTGAGAGAAGGAGATCTAGACTGAGGAGTTAGCCATCTTTAGATGGATAACCATGAAGCAACTAAGTCAGAGATCAGGTGGTAAGTTGATTACACTATTTTATGGTTGATTTTTTGAAAGGAGAAAGATGGGGTTAAATAAATCTGTACCAGGACTGCAGTTCTGTGTAGCGTGTTTGCACAGAAAGCTATGTGAACCTATTTCATTTATGATGCCAGATTTAATGACAAATGAAGCTGCTCGAGCTGCTCCCTGATTACTCTTATCATAAGAATTTAGATCACTAGGTTTTGCAGTTTTGTCTCAAGAGAATCTTGCATTTAGGTTGCTGTGTAAGGCACACTAGATCAGGCTCTATGGCACTAATGTGCAATGGTCGTGATTTAAATTGGTCTCTTAGGAGCCTTGAAAGGAAACCCCTGAAATGAGAGGTGCTGCCAAGATACATTTGTCTTTCTTATCAGGCATTTAATCAAAGTTCTGCTGCAAAGTAGACATTATAATGGTGATGTAGCTGATTGCAAATCTACACAAGTCCCTGAAGGACCCCTCAGTGTTTCCTTTCCTCTTACAACATTTGACCAAAATAAATTAGAAATTACCTTTGTGATTTCTTACCATTAGATTGATATTTCTTAAGTCAGATATTTACAGAACAAAACTTAGCTTCTATGATGAGGAAAAATAAGGAAGAAACTCTGAACCCTGTTCTCCATATGGCAGCCACTCAGAGCATACACTTCTCAAAGGGCTTATGGTGTCATGGCAAAGTTTTTCATTCAGAGATGTTCAACAAGACCAACCAGAGACCACTGTTCCAGGGGATTTTCCTCTTATGTATCTAGTCTCAATGTTGCTGTAGACACCTCTTATCTTTCTGTCTCTCTTTGAGCTATAGAAAATCGATCAGCTAGTACTGCTGATTTTATTAGTTGCTGATGGACATGCAAGGTTCCAAGCTGGATTGTGTCTGAAAGGTTAAGCAGCTTTATGGAGGAAAGTACCACATGTGAGGTGGCTGAGACCAGGTGCCCAGTCCAAATGCATAGCTAGCCACAGCAGTTTGTTTGTATGTCCATTCTGTGTCTGGAGGAACGTGCACATAATGAGCCAGACTCTTCTACTCCTGCTTTAAGGGGTGGCGACAAAGATTATAGTAGTATAAATAAGAGGGGATGCAACATCACTGATTTTAGTGAGATTATATGAATTCTTGAAAAATAAGATGAAAAAGTTGACTTGAAAAAGCTGGATGTAAAGTGAGACTCCACAACTAGATATGATGTGAGGCATCAGCAAAAACAGAGAAACCATTGCCAATATCAGAACTATATGGTCAATGACGGAATAAGAGGAAAACCAACACAATATCATGGGAATCTACCAGCACTAGGTATTAGGTGGAAAGGAGGATCAAGAAATTCCAGCCTTTATTCCACAGTTCTGTGCATCATTGCAGCTCATTTACACCTGCAAAGGCAAATGGCAATAAAATGCCATTGTGATAATTCAGATTGATCTCTTAGCCCGTAACTGCTGCTTGGTTAACTCAAACTTCCCAGTCTGTTTGCTTTAATTACCTGCTGTCTCTCATCTGTGGAGATGTAGATGCAGCACTGAAGTTTAAGGCATAAAATTAGTGTATATCATGCAGTGGTAGCTAAAGAGGCGCTTAAAGAGTTACAACAAAGCATGAGAAAATGGCCCCTCACCCCTCAGTTGTCAAGTAGTAAATTTGCCACTTTGGGGCAAAGCTGCTTTATTTTGGCTCATAGAAGATTTTTTAAGTACAGCCACACCTTGAATCCTGTGTTCAGTTTTGGGCCCCTGACTACAAGAAGGACATTGAGGTACTTGAGCATGTCCAGAGAAGGGCAATGAAGCTGGTGAGGGGTCTGGAGCACAAGTCTTATGAGGAGCGGCTGAGGGAACTGGGGTTGTTGAGCCTGGAGAAGAGGAGGCTGAGAGGAGACCTTATCGCTCTCTACAGCTAGCTGAAAGGGGGTTGTGGTGAGGTGGGAGTTGGTCTCTTCTCCCAACTAACTAGTGATAGGACGAGAGGAAATGGCCTGAAGTTGCACCAGGGGAGGTTTAGATTGGATATTAGGAAAAATTTCTTTACGGAGAGAGTGGTCAAGCATTGGAACAGGCTGCCCAGGGAGGTGGTGGAGTCACCATCACTGGAAGTGTTCAAAAAACATGTGGACATGGCACTTCAGGACATGGTTTAGAGGGCATGGCGGTGTTGGGTTGACGGTTGTACTTAATGATCTTAAAGGTCTTTTCCAACCTTAATGATTCTGTGATTCTATGATTCTAAGGTCTCTTGAATTGGGACAAGTTAATTGTCACTCCTTAACTGCTTCTGAATTCACGGCCAGAAAGCAAATTATTTGGGCCAGAAACACTACCTTTTAATTAGGTTTTTTACAATGCCTAGCACAATAGATTAAGTTTATTTAGGCACAAGCACAGTACAAATAATAAGTATAATGTAAAAAAATATATAAACTTTGAAGACATAAAGCAGCATAAAATAAGACCTCCCATTTTCAAATCCTTTCACTAAGGTAATAAAAACATGTGGGCAGGAAAAAGATTTTATATAATAAGACATCATTTGCTTCATCAAGCAAAATTGGGCTATTCTTGACAAACTGAAAGCACAAGTGATTCATAATTAATTCCACATTATAGACTTCCCTTAAATAAATGAAATTTCTTTTACTAGTTAGTGTAAAATAATTCAATGCCTGAATGATCTAGCAAGAGATGTTTCCCTTTGTGAAAAGCTTTTCCCTTTTCCCTCTTTAAGAGTGCTCTGAGCCCAGAGTACTAGCAATTTAAACAATCATGAAATGTAAATTCCATTCTTCAGTAAAAGCCCAAACCAATGCCCCCAGCAAGTAATCTAAGACACAAGCTGCCCCCAAACTGACACCCACAATGTGTATTCCTAGAAGGAACACAATGTTGTACATAATAAACCTGATTGTCACATGAGAAAAAAATTTACTTCTATTTGTGATACTTTATTCTGTATAAACACAAACACTCTGACTGTGCACATACAACTCCCTCATCCTCTCTGTTGAGATGTACTTAGAACCTTTTTACGCTATGTGTCTGTTCCCTCCGCATCCACCATATATCAGGTTGTTTTTATAAATTCACATGTATGAATAGCATTATCATACAGACTGTGAGCTCATGTAAAAAGAAGGCCATTTTAATCCCATTAACAGGCTTGGTTCAGCTCTGATCCAAGTTCCAGCTTCCAAAAGAAACCACACAATTTTGCAGGTATAAACACAAGACATGACAATCAGTGTGGAAAGATCATGTTCAGGAAGGAAGAGCTCTCCAGCGACCGGAGCTTGGCCAGTCCTTTGCTGGTGTAGAGCCAAATCTCAGACCTTTCATCTACTAATCTCTCATGCCCCCAAAAAGGGGATGCTGACAAAGTGAGCAGGAAGGTGAAGTAGAAGAATAGAAGGAAGGTTGAAAACCTCCAATTCCTCCCCACAGGTGTTCAGGACATACTGCAATCACACCTTTTCTAACACTTGTCATGTAGCATTTGTCAACAAAGCAAATATCATCCTGGAATCATAGAATAGTTTGGGGTGAAAGGACCCTTAAATGACATCTAGTCCAACCCTCCTGCAGGGAGCAGGGACATCTTCAACTAGATCAGGTTGCTCAGAGCCCCGTCCAACTTGACCTGGAATGGTTCCAGGGATGGGGCATCTGCTACCTCTCTGGGCAACCTGGGCCAGTGGTTCACCACTCTCATTGTCAAAAATTTCTTCCTTAGACCAAGTCTGAATCTGCTCTCTTTTAGTTTAAAACCATTACCCCTTGTCCTGTTGCAACAGTCCCTGCTAAGAGGTTTGTTGCCATCTTTCTTATCAGCCCCCTTTAAGTACTGGAAGGCTGCAATAAGGTCTCCCTGGAGCCTTCTCTTCTCCGGACAGTAATAATCTAGCAGTAGTAATGTGCTTTTCAATGCAAGGTGTATAACAAAACAAGAGCTTCACCAACCTGATCACAATAGTGTGGCCAAGAGGATCAGGGAAGTGATTGTGCCCCTGTACTCTGCACTGGTGAGGCTGCACCTCGAATCCTCTGTTCAGTTTTTGGCCCCTGACTACAAGGAGGACATTGAGGTGTTTGAGCGTGTCCAGAGAAGGGCAACGAAGCTGGTGAGGGGTCTGGAGCACAAGTCTCATGAGAAGCAGCTGAGGGAACTGGGGTTGTTGAGCCTGGAGAAGAGGAGGTTGAGGGGAGACCTTATCGCTCTTTACAACTACCTGAAAGGGGGTTGTGGTGAGGTGGGAGTTGGTCTCTTCTCCCAAGTAACTAGTGATAGGATGAGAGGAAATGACCTCAAGTTGTGCCAGGGGAGGTTTAGATTGGATATTAGGAAAAATTTCTTTACGGAGAGAGTGGTCAAGCATTGGAACAGGCTGCCCAGGGAGGTGGTGGAGTCGCCATCTCTGGAAGTGTTCAAAAAACATGTAGACATGGCACTTCAGGACATGGTTTAGAGGGCATGGCGGTGGTGGGTTGATGGTTGGACTTGATGATCTTAAAGGTCTTTTCCAGCCTTAATGATTCTGTGATTCTGTGTGACAGGATATGGTAGCAACACTTCAGCTGTATGTGTAAGATCAGGGTTAGCAGCAGAGGACATCTAGTGGTGTTTAGCTGTAAATTATAAGAATAAATAGGAGTCTTTGTGCATTATTCTGCCAGCAATGCTGGCTCCCAGGGTAAGGTTGCTGTGTTCATGTGCTGCAGGAGCAGCTGTGTGCCTTCAGGAAGCATTTGTACTCCTGCTCTTTGCAATTCAACAATATATATCTGCATTGCGCATAAATGAGTTATTTATGTACACAGGCTAGAAGCAGAACTATAATTTATAATACATAACATATATATGGAGGAGGAAATCTACTACATTTGTTTTTTAGTGCAGCTATAAACTAAGTTTATTCAGATGTGTAAAAAAGATCACTTATAGTTTTTACTTACAAAAATATAATGCTGGGGTGTAACAGAAAAACCTGAACTAAAACCAAATAGCTGCTAGCATCACGTAAAATGATGTTACTGCTTGGGATAAGACACTGCTGAGAAAATTCAATGATTAGTCACATTCCCAGCAACATCACTATTGCATGCCTATGTACCCCTTTATTAGCCACCACATGTGATATTACATGTTTCCTCAGTCCACACAGAAAGTTCCTCATAATGCCTTTGCCATATAGCTGGAGAAGGATGGCTAATTTTATTATTTACTTATTTATTAAGAAATGCAGTTGAAAAGGGATGTGAGGAGAGCCACTGAGAAGGCTGTCTTTTTTGTTCAGCTACACGGCAAGCATACGTTTGGGATGGATTCTCAGCACAGTACCCTCTCGTGCCCTGATCCAGCAAAGCACTGAAGTCTGAGGTTGACATTAAACACGTACTTACACGCTTTGCTGAACTAGGGTCAGAATGCTGAGTACTTTGCACAGTCAAATTTCTGGTGCATTTGTACAATAAACAAAAATAACACCAAAAAGTCACCAGAGTGCCAACTGTGTTCTGAGAATTTATTTCTATACTCCTGGAAAATTAACCTGAGTGCTGAGCAGAAACCAATAAATAGGTTGAAATCCAAAGCACGTAGCAGACTGTTTGGCAAAGTTAATATTGTGAGTGTCTCTGCAGTTTTGCATAAAATATCCAGCCTGGTAGCCAGAACTTTTAAAATTATCCTGTTCCAGAAGACAAACATAATCTGACACTTATGTGATTGAACAAATTGTCAAAATTAATATAAAAACATTTTTCTTGGAGTCATTGATTTTTCTTCTGTTTTTTTACATTGGAAGGAAGGAAGGAAGGAAGGAAGGAAGGAAGGGAGGGAGGGAGGGAGGGAGGGAGAAAGAGAGAAAAAGAGAAAAGAAGAAAAAGAGAAAAAGAAAAAGAGAGAAAGAGACAGAGAGAGAAAGAGAAAGAAAGAAAGAAAGGAAGGAAGGAAGGAAGGAAGGAAGGAAGGAAGGAAGGAAGGAAGGAAGGAAGGAAGGAAGGAAGGAAGGAAGGAAGGAAGGAAGGAAGGAAGGAAGGAAGGAAGGAAGGAAGGAAGGAAGGAAGGAAGGAAGGAAGGAAGGAAGGAAGGAAGGAAGGAAGGAAGGAAGGAAGGAAGGAAGGAAGGAAGGAAGGAAGGAAGGAAGGAAGGAAGGAAGGAAGGAAGGAAGGAAGGAAGGAAGGAAGGAAGGAAGGAAGGAAGGAAGGAAGGAAGGAAGGAAGGAAGGAAGGAAGGAAGGAAGGAAGGAAGGAAGGAAGGAAGGAAGGAAGGAAGGAAGGAAGGAAGGAAGGAAGGAAGGAAGGAAGGAAGGAAGGAAGGAAGGAAGGAAGGAAGGAAGGAAGGAAGGAAGGAAGGAAGGAAGGAAGGAAGGAAGGAAGGAAGGAAGGAAGGAAGGAAGGAAGGAAGGAAGGAGCGAGCATCCAACCCAAGTTGCATGTTCCAGTGCTACCTCTTGAACATTATGAACAACACTTTGTTTGGGCTGAAATATTGACTTACAATACTAAGAAAATCTCATATCAAGCTAAAAGGAAGTGCCAAGTGTCAGGATACCCTAACCTGAAAATTTATGTTACAGGAAAAAAATGTTTTACCAGATCACTCTTTTAAGACCATCCCTCTCTTGTTTCATTGGCTGTCCACTGTCTTTTGCCCTCCCACCATGCATTATTGTGAAGAGCCTGTCTCTTTCTTCCTGAGGACCTCCTCATAGATATGGGAAGACTGCTGTTAGGTCCCCCCCAACTCTTTCTTCTCTAGCCTGATCAAGCCTGTTTACCTCTCCCTCCCATCACAGGACATGTACTCCACACAATTCTGGTGGCCCTCCACTAGACTTGCTCAAGCTTATTGATATTTTTCTTTTTCGGGGGCCCAAAAACTGGTCACTTCACAATATTCCATGTATGGTCTAACAAGCGCTGGGTAGAAAGGAATTATAATCACTTCCCTCCAGCATCTATCTACAGTCCTGTTAGTACAGCACAGTGTCTTGCTCGTTTTCATTCCTGCCAGGGCACACCACTGGCTCATGTTTAGGTGGTTGTCTACCAGGACCTCCCAGGTCCTTTTCATCAGAGCTGTTTCCCGGTCAGTGCCCAGCCTGCACCACTGCAATGAATTCCTCCTTTCCAGGGGCAGGACTTTGCAGATATCTTTCTTTGATTTCCTAAGGTTCTTGTCGATCCATTCCTCCAGATTGACCAGGTCTTTTTTGAATGGCAGCCCTGTCCTCAAGAGTAGCAACTGCTCTTCCCCTGATCCTCCTACAGTTCAGTGTAACCTGCAAAGTTGATGAGGTACATTCCATCTTCTCCTTCAGGTCATTGATTAAAAAAGATACAGTCCAGGATAAACATCTGGCAAACTCCACTTGTAACCAGTTTCCAGAAAGAGTACAAACCCTTAACCAAAACTCTTTGAACCTGACAGCCCAGCTAGTTTTTCAGCCTCACATCAGCCTCACATAGTAATCCGCCTAGTCAGACCTTAATAATCCAACTTGAAAAGAAGGATGCTATGGCTGACTGTGTCATAAGCCTTGCTAAAGTCAAGGTAGAGAACAGGTAGACAACATCCATCATTCTTCCTTCATCCTCAGATCTAGGTGCATCATCTTAGAAGTTAAAAATGGTTTACAATAGGCAAATCCATGCAGGCTATAAAATAAATATGGCCTTTCTCCACTATCTTATTCCAGGTAAACACTGAGTCACTTAGATGAGCAAAGCACTGTTACAAGATGCTGAGTTCATCTTTTTCTTGGCATGGACTTGGTACACAAGGGAAGAACTGACACAATGACAGACTTTAGTGGGAGTGAGGCAATTTATTTCACTTATTTCACAGAAGACCACTTTGGAGACTCTGAAGCATGGCTACAGTCTCTTCAGCTGAACATTTTTATCTCTGGAGCTCATCAGTGCTGTTTTTTAATAGACCTGATATCATGTGATCTGAGACATTAATCCGTAATTTCCTTTGCTTTTTAGCACTTGGGGGAAAAAAGGAAACAAAGGGAAAGATGATGCAAAGCAAACATCACTCATTTTTGTTTCTTGAGAGAAAGAAAGTACCACATTTTGTTTGTTTTCTAACATAACATAACTTCTGCATAGTAAGATTGAATGTAGGCATTGAGAACCCTGCTGTTGTCTGAAATATCTTCCTGCCACTCAGACATTTTGTCATGAGAAGAAACCACCATGATGCAAATAAGAGTAGTTAATTTTACCTCACAAGCACCAGTATCCAACTTGAGGAAAAACCCCAAAACTCTATTACCATTTCTGCCTTTCTGTCCTATACATGAAATCTTTACCATTCCTGTCTTCCTGTCCTTTACACTGTAGGAAATTTTTGCTGTTTCAGTTGAAGCACAGCTATGAATCTGCTATAAATGCGTTGAAACTTCTTCTCATTTGTTTAGGAATGAACAACAGGGAACTGGGACAGGCCTCTCTTAACGTGGATATGCTGCTCACTGGAAAAGTTTCTATTTCCTTAAGACATTGAGCTACACTCAGATTTTCCTTCACCCCACTATTCTGTTCTGGCCTCCTCACTGGAACTATGCCCTCATGAACAGAGAGGAGGGCTGAATGAACTGGCCGCGCTCTGGGTTAACAGAAATTTTTTAAATAGAAAGCATAAGAACAGAGAGGGGAGGAAACAGAATCTGGGAAATGCTAGGAAAGAGGAACTCATTCCAGCAACTTGGCGGCAGGGCAGGAGC
>NW_010559777.1:0-281 GCF_000687285.1 Phaethon lepturus
GCAGACCCCCCCCAGCAGCAGCAGGACGGCGCTCAGGATCGGGAAGATGCTGGAGGCCCGGACCACCCCTGCGGGACCCCACCCCCTCGTTAGAGCCGGTCAATGGGAGCCCTGGGGCTGGCAACCAATCAGAGCGCGTGAATAGCGTGGGATCTGTTAGCCCCGGCCAACGGGAGCTCATCGAGTAGCTGGCCAATCAGAGCGCATGAATAGCATGGGGATCTGTTAGCCCCAGCCAATGGGAGCCCATCAAGTATCTGGCCAATCAGAGCCCATGAATA
>NW_010559777.1:594-1495 GCF_000687285.1 Phaethon lepturus
TGGCCAATGGGAGCCCGTGGGCTGGCAGCCAATCAGAGCCCACAGGCACACCGAGATCCACCAGCACCAGCCAATGGGAGCTCTGCAGGCTGCGGCCAATCAGAGCCTGCCCTTCCCATCGGGATCCATCAGCCCCAGCCAAAGGGAGCTCTTAAAGGCGTTAGCCAATCAGAGGAGAGATCTTTGAGGGTGGGAACCAATGAGGAGAAATGCGGTCATGAGCCAATCAGAGCACAGAGGCTCCTGTGGCTCTGAGACCAGCAACCAATGGGAAAGGAGAATTGCTTAAGGGGGGGGGGAAGCAGCCAATCAGAGCACAGGCTCTCCGGGTCTATTGACACCACCAGCCAATAGGAGCGCAGGTCGCCCTGCACCTCCAACCAATCAAACCCTGGGGCAGGCCCCTGCCCGGAGCCACCCCGGAAGCCCCAGCCAATCAGAACTAGGCAGGTGCTCACCGTAGTTAGGCCATCAGCCAATCAGAAAGCTGACCTTCGGCATCCCTGTTGCTAAGGGAGGGACGTTGCCATGGGATCCTTGTTACCAGGAGACCCGCCCCGTTGCCAAGAGAGCCCGGTTGCTATGGGAGGGGTTTCCATGGGAGCCCCGTTGCTAGGGGGCGTGGCTAGGGACTCGGTTGCCATGGGAGCGTGCTCACCGTAGTTAGGCCATCAGCCAATCAGAAAGCTGACCTTCGGCATCCCTGTTGCTAAGGGAGGGACGTTGCCATGGGATCCTTGTTACCAGGAGACCCGCCCCGTTGCCAAGAGAGCCCGGTTGCTATGGGAGGGGTTTCCATGGGAGCCCCGTTGCTAGGGGGCGTGGCTAGGGACTCGGTTGCCATGGGAGCGGCATGGCTGGGGCAGTTGCCGGGGTGATGCCAAGGCGGTTGCCAGGGCAA
>NW_010559778.1:0-266 GCF_000687285.1 Phaethon lepturus
TAGTTACCGTCTCTTTTATGAGTTCTTCTTCCTCCTCTTCAAATGATGACCCGCTCTCTTCCCTCTTCCGTCCTTGTGATGGCCCTGCTTCAGAGCACTCTGCCTTCTCACTCTCTTCCTCTGGCTCCTTCTTAGGAATATCTTCCTCTTCCCTTACTAAACGAGCTCACTTCCGCTTCCAAGATTTCTTCTTTTGTACAGGGGCAACTGATACCGGGATGGGCTGGTTCTCTGGTTCAGCTGCAACAGTCTGAGTAGCTACAGTG
>NW_010559778.1:2096-2575 GCF_000687285.1 Phaethon lepturus
ACTCCGGGGCGCAGTCTCCTTGTGGGAGGCCTGCAAGTGGCCACGCTGCAGCCGAGGGACTCGTCGGCTCCATACTGTACCTGGTGCCCAGGGAGGCAGTAAACCCCCCTTGCCTACAGCACTTGTCCTCTCCCACCCTCTAGCAATTCTGCCATGGAGGGGAAATGCTGCTCCCATTGACCAGGTAGACAAGTTGGGGCAAGAGAATGGACCAGCACTGAGTATGAGCCATGGAAAGAGGTCCACTGCTGTCGGTTCTTGAGCAGAGCTCAAGAGCCTGATCTCACCTGACATCCCAAGCAGAACAGCCCCACCAGCTGTCTTCCCTACAGTTGAAACTACAGCAGTCCACCTCCCAAGAAAGCCTGCACCACATGGCCCTCATTGCTCACAAAGGAGGGAAGAGACCTCATGCACCTCAGATCCTGCCACACTCACGCTCCCTTGACCTCACCAACAGGCTCTACCAGCTCCGGTTG
>NW_010559779.1:0-469 GCF_000687285.1 Phaethon lepturus
CTATCATGTCGTGGTCGTTAAGTGCAAGACAGCCTCCGAACACAACATCTCTCACCAGTCCTTCTCTGTTTGTAAACAGCAGGTCCAGCAAGGCACCTCCCCTGGTGGGCTCACTCACCAGCTGTTATCCTGTTATCAGGAAGTTATCCTCCACACACTCCAGGAACCTCCTAGACTGTTTCCTCTCTGCCGTGTTATACTTCCAACAGGTGTCCAGTGGATTGAAGTCCCCCACAAGAACAAGGGCCAGCGAATGTGAGACTTCTGCCAGTTGCTTATAGAACGTCTCATCTGTCTCTTCATCCTGGTTGAGTGGTCTGTAACAGACTCCCAGCAAGATATCTCTCTCATTGGCCACATCCTTACCCATAAGCACTCTACTTGGTCTTCACAATCATTGATTTCTATGCAATCAAAACACTCCCTAACATAACATACAGAGCCACCCCACCACCTCTCCTTCCCTGCC
>NW_010559779.1:500-35845 GCF_000687285.1 Phaethon lepturus
AAGAGCTTATAGCCATCCATTGCAGCACTCCAGTCATGAGAAGCATCCCACCATGTTTCTGTGATGGCAACTACATCACAGCTGTCCTGCTGCACAATGGCTTCCAGCTCCTCCTGTTTGGTGCCCATGCTGCGTGCATTGGTGTAGATGCACCTGAGCTGGATTTCAACTCTGACACGCCACCCCTAGGCTCAACTCTAGTGAGCCTGGTTTTATCCCCTCCCCCCTTCAAATCTAGTTTTAAAAGCAAGAAGACTTCTTAATTCAATGTTAAACTGAGGACCACAAACTGCCTGCAGCTGAAAACCAGGTTCTGGTTTGCCAACTTCTGTGGTTAAAGTCTCATTAACTTCCTATCACCAAGAACCATCATTCTGGCAGACTGATGTTGCATACAGGGAAGTGGAAAGTACATAGGCAATCTCCTGGGGAAGCAACATGATCGCACTCTTCTCCGCTCAAGGATGCTAAGAGAGAGAACATGGCCATGGCAACAGCAAAGAGATGGTTGGGGCCTGCCTCCTAGGAAATGTAGAGAAATCCCTCTGCCAAAGAGCGCATATGTCCCAGATGGTGGTAGCATGGGTGACCCAGGGATGCTTTCGGCCAGTAGCAAGTGTGTTTCCACACATACACGCAAGCCCACTCTATGAAATTACAGTTGAGAGGATTTTAAAGAAATACAAGAATTCTCTCCCAATACTCTGTTCCACTTTAAGGTGCAAGGGCCAAAGCAAAATGTAGTACTTCCTTAAATTTTTTTTTATGTCCCTAGTTTATCCCTACTTTAATCTTAGTTTATGTATTTGTAACATATATATGGTGCTGACTTCACAGGCATGAAAACAACTTTTTTTTTTTTTTTTTTATGAGAAGGCTACATATGTCCTAAGGATAATTAAGGGGACAATGAACAGAGTAACAGTCCCACATTTTTTAAAATACACAATGAAGAGCAGACTGTGTAATGTCAGCAATGAGTTCACTTCTAATTTCAAAGAAGCATGGCCATGACAGATACATTAATCACGAGAAGTATCCTGTTGAAATTAATAGGACAAAGAAACCATTCTGAATAAAGGCAAAATTTTTCAGGAGAGGAGATAAGAAAGCCAAGAAAACCCTCAAAAGCATGAAGCTCATTGATAACATCATGAAAACTGCAAGGCAGTAGTCTGATTTTTCCTATTTTCTATGGTTAAAGTCCAGCTGGACTTATAGATACATACCTAACCATCTTTAATATTACCTGGTATTATTTCTGAAGCCAGAATATTATTTCTTCTCTTTTTGCTTTTTTAGGGCTTTTAAGTTTGTGATATGGATGTACTAACATAGTTTTTGCATTCATTCTTCTTGTTGCTTTGCATTGCCATGAGGAAAACCAGACTAAGAGGAAACTTTCTGCAATTCTAATCATTACCAACTCAACAGCCCATGGGGTTTGTGTTCACAAAAAACTCTGGATGTGGGTCAAGTTCAGCCTTGCCTCTTTTTGCCTTGAGGCATTTTTCTGCAAGGCTAATGCTATAGGGCAGAAGTGCATAACATTATACTTCACAGACAGCTATTTTTAGTGCTCAAAGACTTTTTTTTTAACAATGAAAGCATTACAATTTGCAGAATAATTGTGCTATGCAGCCAAAATTACAGGGATACCCCGAATGTGCAGAAATGGCATCTTTTTCATGATTGCACTTCTGTCCTTGATAGTGACACCATTTTTTTTGTTTGTTTGTGTGTTTTCTTTTGTTGAGACTCTGGAGTGCCTGAAACACAGTTCCAGTGTTTTTCATGTAAAAACAATTCCAGCAGCAGCCTGGTGTGGAAGTTCTTCTTACAATCAGGTCAAACATAAAGAATGCAATATTTTAATAATGGGAAGGGCTAATTATGTAGGAAGCACTCTTTTGTAGCGTAAGCACTATTAGGCAGCAAACGTTAGAGCAAATTACCACAAAGAATGAACAAAACTGGGTTTTAAGCATTTACCAAGTGCTTTTTCCAATCTCTACTGCCATTCATTACATCTCTGGGAGATGCTCTTATGAAAAATGGAGCTGGGGAATTTCACATCTCCAGCCAACAGAGGAGTATCAGAGGCTGATATCTGTCAATAAAACTGATATTTACAGCAGAACAAATCATGATGGAAACCGAGATACAGATGCGTGTGAGTTACCCTTGGTATCCCAAACAAGGAGATAGAGTGGAGCCCTCCTAACAAACCAGACTTGTGTGCTGATCCAGGAGGATAAGCATTTGAAAGGAGGTTATCAAAAGCCACTCATGAGCAGTCTTTTCTTCCAAAGCATTTTTCCTTGAGGATACAGGAAATCTAGTGTTCATTGATAATGTTACTTTGTAAAGGAGTCATGTGGGCCAGATTATCAGATCCGCTTCACTCACTTTTCACAATTCAAGCAGTAGTGAGGATTTAAAAAGGAGACACGTTTTGCCATCTAGGGATTCTTTTGGTACAAGACAGTTCATTATCATCACAAATACAGTAGTATCCCACCATTCCTAACAAAGGAAACGTGTTGGAAAGGGCTGTAGCTTTCTTGCACTCTGCCTCTTAGTTTGGCAAACAACTCCTACAGGCCAGTTGCTAATTAGCAGTCTTTAGAACAGCACTAAATTCTGCAAATGCCATAACCCATGCAGAACCATGCGCAGAATCAGGAACCAGGCAGTCTGAGCCATGATCACCATGAATGTGAAAACAAGCTCATTACAAAAAGTTGTTTTGTTCTATGAAAAAAATAGGTATTTTAATTTTATGCTAATTCAGAACAAATGCAAATGTTAAAATATCTTCATTTTTTCAACACAGTTTTTCCCCCGCAGCCTCAATAGAGATCCACAGCAGTGTCTTGCTTAATTGAGCTGTATAATTCTTCCCCATGAATTACAAAGGTGATTTTTTTTGTTTTGCATCAAGAGTGTAACATACAGGTTATGTATAGACACAGAATTTGTCTGTGTGTGTCTCGTCTACATCTTAATTATTGATTTTTAAAATAATTTAGATTTGGGAATATGGATTTGTCCCCTCCAAGTGTCTGACTTATTGTGTAACTGTTTTGGTTATAATAAATAATTGACTGGATATCATACATATTTTCAGTGCTATTGAAAGTAATTTTCAGACACCTCTGATCACATTCTTGAAAAAATTATGTTGTCACCAAGACCAACTGTTCTGTTGTTCTTGGTGACCGAAAGAAGATTGTTTCTTTTTCCTGTCATCCCGATTATATTCACTGTTTCCCTTTAGTTTTCTCTCCTTTCTGGATGGAAAGATGAAAATTACCCATGCTCTCAATTAATTTTCTCACTTTCCAAATTAAACTTCCTGAAAATTGTTCCCTTAAAAATGAATTTATTACTTCTGCAACTGCAGTCAATCTGCACCCAGATAATCTCATCTTCACTCTTTCTCATAGATATCTACTTGACCTGGATGGTTCCACTTTGTTTTGCCTAGCTATGGCCTTAGGATGGTCATGCAGAAATGCCTTTCTCATATATATCTACTTGACCTGGATGGTTCCACTTTATTTTGCCCAGCTATGGCCTTAGGATGGTCATGCAGAAATGGGTGAGTTCAGAATAAGCAGAAACCTGACCCCTACTGCAAAGTAGGAGTGTACTGTTTGGAAGATCCTGTCTGACTATGTAGAGCTTCACCAGCATTTGTGAGATGCTAAGAGTTATAGTTTGCTTGCCGTTGAGAAAGAAAAGGGTAAGTGACATTTGAGTAGCAAGATCACTGAACTGAACAGAGCCTCAACGTTGTGGTCATGTAACCTCTGTGTATTATACTAAAAATAAAAAAATGTTTTGCATTTTTCTGCAAAGGATTAGAAAATACCTAAAACACAATAATGTGTTTGGAAATGGTTCCCAGGGGAATGTGCTCCATTACCTCCACAGGGATTAAGGTGAGGTTGACTGGCCTGTAGTTCCCTGGATCCTTCTGCTTGCCCTTATTGAAGGTAGAGGTGACCTTTAGTTTTCCAGTCCTCTGGGACCTCCCCCAGTCACCATGATCTTCCAAAGATAATCAAGAGTGGTCTTACAATGACATCAGCCAGCTCCCTTAGTCCTCATGGGTACATTCAGTCAGGTCCCACAGATTTATGTGTGTCCACTTGGTTTAATGTTCTCTAACATGATCCTCCTAACTGAGGGTAAAACTTCATTGCTCCAGACTTTCCCACTGGTCTCCGGGGTGTGCAATTCCTCAAGGCGAATTTTATCAGTAAACACTGAGGTGAAGGTGGCATTGGATACCTCATCCTCTTCCATGTCCTTTGTCACCAAGTCTGCTGCCCCAGTGTCAGGCCCTCATTTTCCCTAATCTCCCTTTTGCTGTTGATGGACCTGTGAAAGTCCTTCATGTAGCCTTTTCTGTCTTTCCCAAGATTCAACTGCAGGTGGGCCTTAGCCTTCCTAACACCATTCCTGCACATTCAGAGAATGTCTATATTCCTCTGGTTTCATCTGTCCCAGCTTTCACCTCTTGTATGATTCCTTTTTAGGTCTTCGTTGAGTCAGGAGCTCCTCCTTATTCATTAAGGCAGGCCTCCTGCCGCTTTGGCTGGATTTTTTCCACATTGGCATGGGTCGCCGTTACACTTGGAGGAAGTGATCCCTGAAAATCAGCCAGCTGTCCTGGTCTGCTCTTCTCTCCAATCTCCTGTGGGATCCTTCCAAGTATATCCTTCAACAGGCCAAAGTCTGCTATCCTGTAATCCAGAGTTGTGCTCCTCCTATTTGCCACCTTTTTTTCTCTCAGGATTGGGACCTCCACCACCTCATGGTCACTGCAGCCAAGATTGCCCCCAACTTTCATATCCCCAACCCTTCCTTGTTTACAGGAATCCAGTCCAATGGAGCATCGTCCATTGTTGGATCACTGGTCACCACTGCTAGGAAGATCTCATCAATGCATTCCATGTGTCCCCAGGATTGCCTGTTTAACGCTGTGTTCCCATGCAGCATATATTAGGTCCCCCATGAGAACCAGGGCTTTTCAACGTGAGGCTTCTTCCCCAGGTCTGAAGACAGCCACATCTTCTTCCTGATCAGGCAGGCTGTAGCAGACATCTGCCACAACATAGTCTGCCCTCTAATCCTAACCCATAAACTATTGACTGGCTCATCGTCTGTCTCAGGGCAAGGCTCCATGAATACCTGCTAGTCTCTCACAAAAAGCTGAATGCACCCACAACCTTCCTCACCTTGCTAAAGAGCATGTGTCCATGCATTGCAGCATGCTGAAAGCAGGAGCCTTCCCACCACGTCTGTACAAGGTCGTAGTCCTGCAATTGCACACATGCTGTTGATTCCTCCTGATTTTGTCCCATGCTACACACATGCATTAGTGTAAAGGCATTTCAGAGAGGTGCTCCAGCCTGCTGATTTCTCAGAAAGTATAAGAGCTCTCCCTATGATGCTGTCCTCTTGGCACTTCCCTGTTTGTGTGCATGTGCTTGAAGTGGGCCTCCTTCACCCTGCTTTATCCTTCTTAAGCTGTCTTGTCTACCATACCCTTCGTATTTTATTGCCAATGCAGCCCACCACTTCCTCAATGGACTGTGGGTCATCATTCCTTCACCCCCTCATTCCTAGCTTCAAGGTCTCCTCAGCAGGCTTTGCTGCCAGTCTGTTTGCAGAGATGCTTTTGCCTGAATCTACCTAAGGAGCTATTTTCTACAATCCACCTAACTACTAATTTCAGACATTTGAATTACTAAGTAGAATCACACAAAGCTAGGCTGAAAGAAACCTCTGAGACAGGATGAAGTATATCCAGCTCACTCTTGATTACACATTCATCTAACGTGTCCTCAGAAATCTCCAGTGAAGGAGACTGCACAGTTAGCATGTTCCAGCACAATCTGTCCCTACACTTTTTCTTTGCATCTAACTTAACTCTCTCTTGGGTAAATTCAGCTAACTACCTTTGTCCTATCCTCAGTGGATAGGAGGAAATTCTGATTTCTCTTCACGATAATAATATTTCACTGTTCTTTTTATGACAAGCTTTCTCATATTTGTTCAGTTTAGAACAAAGAAGGCACAACAAGTCAGCAAATGCTCAAACGTCCCTCATAAGCCATTTTCTAAACCTCTCATACCTCTTCCAACTTTTCTCTGGACTCTTAGCAATTTGTTTACCTCTTCCTGAAAACCAAGCATCTGACATAATGCTCTAGTTAAAATGTCATGTGTAAAAATACCTCCTATCTCCCATGCTTTACATACAAACATTGCAATTCATCTGCTCCTTTTTTTTTCCAGCAGTATTGCATTGTAGTTTCATATTTAGATGGTGATCCACCCCTGCCTACATAATACCTGTATGGTATTATCACACGCATTACAAATTTTCTGTTTGGGCATTTTATTTTTCCTTAGTAACTGTAGCCCTTCTTTCATGTTTATTGAATGTAATTTTATTGATTTCATACCACTTTTTCCAACTATCATGACTTCTGAATTTTAATCCTGTCTCCAAAATATTCCCTTCTTATCAGTGGAAAAAATCACAAATTTTCATGAGCGTTTTCTGCTCATTAATGAAACTGGAAGAAAACACAGGAAAAGTCTGTAAAGCACATTGTAGAACACATCTTCCCAATTTGACGGTGAGCTCTCATAACTATCTTTTAGAGCATTTCTGCAACAAGTGGGTGCACCCACCAGATGGCAATTTCATCCAGAACATTTCCCTAAGCTGCTTATGAGAATGTAACTAGTAATGTGTCTACTTATTAAAGCCTTATTAAAGTTCAAATATATCACATCCACTGTTTCCTTTGTATCCACTAGGCCAGTCATACTGTCAAAAAGGAAACCAGACTGATTCGACTTGATTTGTTCTTGGTGTTGGTTGTTTCATATCACCTTGTTATTTTATTATCTATGTGCTTATAAACTGATTATCTAACAATTTGTTTCAGTAACTTTATGGCTATTGAAGGCAGGGTGATTGTTCAACAATTTATATTTTTTCATAGGCAATATTTTACAAAATGATGATGATTTCTACTGTAGTCAAAGCATTCTTGAATGCCCAAGTTCAAAGTCAACAATTTATAACGTAACTGTAAATATTACACATTGTTTTAACTAAATGACAAATTCTAACAAGAACTTGCGCATGTCTGTCCCTGCTTTTGTATTTGGGTTTTGCCTTTTGTTTCTCCTACTATTGCAATTGTGTCTGCTCCAAGCCTGTTTCTTTACTCCGTAAGAAAAAGTAATGAGGACTCTACAGAGACATTTCTGAATTCCTTCTCTGAATTAAGCCACAAGTCTCTTTCTTTTCTTAACCTCCTTCAAAGTCCTCCTCAGGACGTTCTTCCTTCATGATCCTTGTGCAGAGTTAGCAAAACAAAAGTAGTTTGCTATGGGCTTGTCTGCAAACTCCTAACGACAACTAGCAAAACCCTAAATTAGTTTACCCTTCCTTTGCCAATTGTCTTTGCACATCACAAGTGTTCAGGAATTCAAATCGTCTCACTGTTTGGACAGTGCAGCCTGACAGGAATAAACAAGAAATCCAGTGGATCTATCTACAGTAATCTCAATTATAGATCTGCTTTTGCCACCAAACTTTTTCTTCATGTTCAGCCTGACTAAATAAACACAGAGCGAGGGATGTGTAACTTCTGAGGGACAACTGTTTTAATTAGCACAGTGCAGTGCAGCAAAAAATTGTGAGAAATAATAAACTAGAAGGTGTTTCAGCCTTGAGACAATATTGCTTACAAGAGTTCTTCTTACAAAAAACTTCAGTAACAAGTCTTTAAGGTTGCTGTAAAAAATCTAGATGCTTTGAGTGACAGGTTACATGAGTATGTTTTGAACTGTCTTAACCATTATTCGGAACGGTGTCCCCTTCCTGTCTTACTGTGTGACTCCCAGGGCTGCCCTGAATGGAGTAAGGAAGGCAAAGAGTTGGCTCTGGTACACAGTCCTACAGCTTCGCATTGATTGAAGCTGCTGGGCTAGTGGAACTGGGCTAGTATTCATCCAATACTTGGATGAACTTAGCACTCAGGTGCTACACAGTTAACCAAGTCAGAGATAACATTGTCCCAATTTATATCGGCTACTTATTTTAAACAGGAGAAACTCCTTTTTGTAATATAGGGACTTATTTTCATTGGCCAGGCTGCTCCTGCACTCTAATGCAGAGACCAGTCCACTTCCCATGCTGCTCGCTCTCCACCACAGGGTTCATTGAAATAAGGTCACTGTAATACACTTTTCAGAAGGAGGTTGCCTATGATGCCTGAGGTGTTGAAACCTGGTTACTTGGAAGGATGAGTAGGAGTTAAGCCCATTACACCACTACCCTCAGCACCACTGTACTGGCCTCCAGTGAGCTCCTGGGTGGAAGTGAAAGGACAATTTAAGCCTATAAAGCCCTAAATAATCTGACAAGGATCTAAATAATAACGGCAAAATCCACCACTGAAATCGTTATACTGCAGCCTCTGCGGCTACCAGAGAAGCGGAGTCTCTGCAGAAGACGTGACAGGCAGCTAGCATTTTGCCCTAAGAGATCTTTGGTTTTACTCTCCTCACTCATGCCATTTGTTAACTTCTAGCATGCTGTAACAACCAATAATCTTATTCTTGTATTTCAGAGCAAAAGGCAAGATCAAAGTTAGAGAAGGTGGGAACTAACTGATGTAAGTATACAACAGAGCACAGAATTATGTATTACAACTTACACAGTCAGAGCACAGATGTACGTGGGCACCTGTAACTTGCAGTGAATCCATGTGTTCATGCTTTCCCATCCCAACATCTATGAAAACTATCTATCCAAACTTACAGATAAAAAAGTGCCAAATTTAATCCCAAACTTATTCAAACGAGTTAAATCACATTAATGCCAGTTCACAAGCATTTCGTCAGTCATGTTTCTCTCTCTTCAGATCTCAGACAAGTGATATAAAGACAAGACAGTTGATCAAAGTAAAATTTAACCGCCTGTGGCTGAGATTAGGGAAAAAAGTAATAATTGCTAAATGAGAGAAGGCATTTCCCTGTTAAGAGATGCACAAAAACCTCAGGTCTGTATTTGAAAATCTGTGGACTTCACAAGTTGGGAGAAGGCTCACATGACGTTAATTGTGTGCTGATTGGCACTCAAGGGGACCAAAAAGCGGCAACAATTAAGTATTCAAATGGTTTTTTTGGTAGCTTGAATTTAAAGTTTTAATTGCTGTTTTAATCATTGTTGTGAGCAGATAGGAACTCCTATGAAACAGACTGCCAGGAAACAGGCTTGTTTTCAACACCCTTCGTGTTGCTGTCGAATTTGAAGCGGGATAACTCCATTTGTCAGTCACTTTGCATTTTCTCAGCCCTTTTCTTTCACTTTCTGCTTCTGCTATTTACAAAAGAAAATAAAAAGAACACAAAGAAAATATTTTTTTTCTCCTTCCCACCAAAATCTGCAATTTTGAAAATCATGCAATTTCCACAGAGGATGATATAATCTAGTAATTCCTCTAATGTACTTCAAAACATGTTTACCATGTGCTGATGCTATCACTTGTTGATCCACAGGGAATTGCAGGAATTCCAAGAAAGAGCACTCATGAAGTTGTTTTTGCATGAAAAAGTAGCATGAGCTGTTTCTGATCTCTCAGAGCTGTTTAGCACTGACCTCCATTCTCAAAAGAAGAAATAAGTCCCAATACCTCCTTCAATCCCCTAAATAAACTGTTATATCATATAAACATGAGTAGAAGACACATAGTTTCTTCAAGCTTATTTTAAGGTAAATGCCTGCAAAAATTGAGTCAGGTTTCCTGAATTCATATTTCTTTGCGTACCATGTAATCCAGAAGAACTATAGTGTGTTTCGCAGACTGTATTAACATGAATGGATCCATGGATCCAAATACACCTTGGAAAAATACACATTAAATCAGTGTTAGAGAGCATCAGAAGGAATGCTCTCTTGTCCTCCAGCTCACCGTTTTCCTGTCTCTAAGTTGCCGAGGATATCAATAATACACACATTTGGAACTAGAGAACTTTGAAATGAACATGTTGCCTTTTGAGATAACTAGTACTGATACTTCTTTCTGACTTTACACTATACTTCTGGTTACTGATTTTCCTTTTGAATGTTTCCACCTGATACACTAATTTTGACAGCAACAAGGGTCCTGTTCTGCTTGGAATACAGTCCCCTGCAGCGCTGTTGGATTCTACACACCTTTGCTACTTCTCTCCATGCTTTAAGAAGACACTGCTGTGTGCTCTTTTAGGAAGGAAGACACTCTGAATGTCCCATGGCAAGGAGGAAGATGGTGGCTGGAGGGAGTGGAAGAAGAGTGGGAGGCCTGGGCAGTGAAATTGGTGAAAGAGAGAGACGAAAATTACTCTTAGAATGTTTGCTGAATGTTCCCAGGATTACGGTGCTGCTCTTCAGACTGCACCCTGGTTATGAAGAATTTCCACTTAATTAAGGCAGCTGAGATGGCTGAATTAGGGGCAGAGGGTTCAGTTACGGTCAATGGAGGCTTTATAAAGTAACTGAGATAGCACAAATGCTCCTGCCTCGTAAGAACTCTTTAAATACGGAAGTTCATATGATGGCTTGTTTCTTCTTTCACACTTGCTTGCAATTATAAGGTTCATTGTGAATCCACACATAATCCAGTCTTCTGACTTTGACATAAATACCTCGCTATTTGTACCATGGTTCTTTACTCATCTGATGATTAACAATGGATTTTCATGCAACCAGTACTTTTCTTGAGGAGTATTTTGTTATAATGATGACTGTATTCCTTTTTAAACAAACAATCCTGTTAGCATGAAACTGAAGAACTCAAGTTGTTAGAAGAGAATAATATTTTGGAGGATGAACATGAGCATTGTACATAATGAAAAATAGCAAGCAGATTTCTTGCCAGCGCTTGAATTAATTTTTTTAAATTTTGCACTGATTTGCTAATTTGAAACTAATCAGAATATCAGTTCTGCTTACTGAACACTATACAATTAACATCTACAGGCAATTTTTCTGCAGCTTGGCAATGCAATGCATCAATCTGAAACTCATGTTACACTAAGTCCTTTGGTATTTCCTTATTTTCTAACTAGAGGCCACATAAATAAATTGCAATATTGGTATGATGGTGTAGGTAGGTTGCTTTTAACAGCATTCAGAATTGCATGCAGCTAATTTAGTATGTCTCCTCTTTATAGCCACCTGATAAGATAGAAAGTTTATTGTGTAGAGCTCTGAAATAAAACGATTGCCCCATTTCTGCAGCACATATTTTTAACATGATTTACCTCAGCAAAAATTAGCTGCTTTTCCTTTTAATAACTGTGCTCTTCTGAGGGGTTTCCTTTCATGTGGAAACTGTACTACATAGCATTATTATTATCTGCACGTGCACACAGACACACAACACATGCAAGACAATATATGCCTGTGTATATGTAGATAGGCCAAAGCACATGTGAAGAGTATTACATAACTGTAAGTTAGAACATAAGTAAACTGATAAT
Organism: Phaethon lepturus; assembly: GCF_000687285.1. Classification (NCBI taxonomy): domain Eukaryota; kingdom Metazoa; phylum Chordata; class Aves; order Phaethontiformes; family Phaethontidae; genus Phaethon; species Phaethon lepturus. Next base: position 12,066 of record NW_010559779.1, read on the forward strand.
CACTGAACACAATCAAGTTCCATTAGAATGATAATATCAAACAGGATCAATTCTGTAGCCTGATCTGTAAATGGTATCTTGTACCAGATAGATACTACTCAAAACCTGTCCCTTAGTGCTCTACTGAACCACTGGATGGCATCAACCTGTAACATAATCAGTTGCTGCTGCTTTTATCTTTGTATAATTCTACTGATTATTCTATCATTTGCAACTGCTTTATACAATCTGTGCACTCTTCATCTAAAAGCCCACTCCTGTGAGTCGATCCCTTTGGGAAAAAAGTTAACACAGTTTATTATCCTAATAGAGATACTAACTGTGACCTTATCAGCATTTCAGTTACTGAGTAACTGGTTTTAATTATACCACAGTATACACCACCAGATGCACAATACTGCGATAGAAATCTTCTGTTCTCATTCATACAGTTCATAGAATCTAATACACTCTTTAAGGACTCACGATCCTTTTAAGCTGAAGAGACTTTTAAATAAAAATATAGTTTTAGAGTATGAAAGCAGGTACTGTCAAAGAAATTTCTTGTTTTATATCTGACAATATATGCTGGTAAACCAGGAGAACTATATATCTAGTCATATTCTACGAAAAAGAAATACTGCTTTTTTTAAACGTTGGAAATTCAAATATGAGAACTTTTACTAAACACTCCTTTCTAATGGCTGTGAAAAGCCATGTGTCTCCTGTTCAAAAAATTTCCCTCTTGTCAAAGATATTGGTTTCCAAAACATCTGGCCATAAAGTTAATGCTGTCAATGGGAATATTTGTAGGCTGAGTTATTTGCATGCACATCACACTTTGCAGGAATGGGGCCTTTATGGACTCAATTCTGCCTTCAAGTATATTTGAACAACTCCATTCCAAGCCAATGCAAATTAGAAAGAAGAACTGAGTGCTGTTTGTATAGTTTGGTGTCACTGATAGTCTTCTTCTAAGGAGAGGAAAAGTGCTTGACTGGGATGGCCAGATTGTTATAGATAAATGTTGAAATTCACTGGCTCATCTGTAATGCAATACTGTCAAATCTGTACATGAACTTGTACATACTATTCCAGCTGTGCTATGTACATCTGGCATGTGGTACTTGCATGGATGGCCATTGCAAAAAAACCTCTTAGGACTGACAGCATGTCTTATGTACTCCCTATAGAAATTACAAATTTTTTCACTGCCTGTACAGGGTCTACTAGTCAAGATCTACTGGTAGGACCCTCATAGTTCTAGTTCATGTTACAATTTGCAGTCTCATGCCCATCAGTATTTATGCCCTCATGCTGTTTCTTCTTCACTTGAGGGCAGGAGTCAGCTTCGTTTATCTCTGAAATATTCAACAATGAGAATCCAGTAGCAGTCCCTATAATTCATTTTGGGCTGTCTTAATTAAAATGAGATTTATTAGAGAGAAAGAATCAAATTAAACTTTAAGCAGAGTAAAAACATAGTCAGATTAATGTTGTGATAAATTTAACTCTCTAGGCTAGACTCTTTCTCTTTTTTAAGGTTGCAATTTAGTAGATAGATAAGGAATTTAAAAACCTGCATTTCATAAGCTGATTTGCTGCTGCCCAACAGCAATGTGCTCTCAAGACTGGATCCAATAAATTACGATCCCAAAAGTAAGGACAGGGATGGCTATCTTTCAGGCATCTGCCCTCACAGGTTTGGTGGCTAGATTAGATATGTGGATGTAGATAGATATCCTCAAATGGGAACCAGAACAATTAGTACCTTGAGGAAAGCTGGCTAGAGTTAGGCACCAGGATCATTAAATCTTGCCTCTTAGGCACATCATCCAGATTCTTCTTTTTTTCTCCAGCAAAATATCCACTCATCAAACATACCTCTGAGCTTTTAGGTAAAAACGAAGCTAATGAAAGAAGTGGTCTTCCATCTCCACATAAAAATTGGTATCTTAGAACACTGATCAGGGAAAGGGTAACTGTTTTCTGGTTCATTGAATAAAATGCAAAAATAGTAACCTTGGGATTAGGGATCAATCATCTACAAAGACAGTTTGTGTCATCAAAATCAAATAATGCAAAGTCACATAATTTTCCAGGAGACAGACAAATGTTCCTGCAAAGAAGGTTCAATGCCCTCAGTCAATGAGTGCATTGATCAATGAACTGGGAGCTTTAAGGCTGAAGAGGGAATTGAAACTGGTGTCACAGTTCTTGGGCAAACAAGCTCACCATCATCTTGTGCTATATAAAAGGTTATGTTTTACAAGAAAGGGGAAACTGTCACAGAGGTGGGTTTTTTTGAAGTCTGTCAGAGTGAGTTAAGCCTAATAATGTCTGGATTAAGCTGCTCAAGATTAAATACAGGAAAGATGCTTCCCTTCGAAGTACTGGGGTAAAAAAGGTAAGAGCTTGCTCCATTCTGCCAAGACTGAGGCAACTCATTGTGTGTGTTACCATTCTGGAGGATCTTAAAGCAACAAATGGAGTATTACTGGTTTAGGTGACAGGTGCACAGTAGTCTTCACCAGTTTTGGATTTAATTACATAATTCTGCTCAAGTCCCAGTTAAGGTGATAGGATTTTTTCTCTTTAATTTTAGTTTTTAATTTGTCTGTTGACATTTTAGCTTTTTTTCTTCGTATTGCATATTGGCTCAGCATTGCAAAACTAAGAACAAAAGAAGAACTAAGAACAAAAGAAGAACTAAGAACAAAAGAAAGCCATCAGTAATATTATTATGTAGGGCTGATGTTTGTGCACAAGAATCCAAGATATTTGGACTCAGAAAGCATCAAGCAGAGCAGCTTTAGCACTGACTGATGCAGATTTCAGAAAAAGAGAGAAACTGGTCTTTCTGGCCCCAGAGATTGCTGGTGTGGAGGGATCGAGTCTCACTTTCAGTTTCCTGCTACTTTATTGCATCACAGCATGGAAAGGCCATTGCCACTGCTTGCACCTATTCAAATAAGACTAAGTAATGCCTGGAAGGATCTCTGGATATGTCTACACCAATAAACAACTGCAGATAAGTATTGCTGGAGCAGTGGTACCCGTTTTGGGTTGAAAAGGAGATATCAGAAAAAAAACAACTTTTTAGTCTGGTTTGCTGTGATAACTGACTTCATGTGATGCAGAAGAGGCCAATACTGCCAGTGTGCAACAAGATACCATCATGTCAGCTGGTAATGTGCGTCTCAGTCCAGAATCTCCACTGTGTTCACTTCTCCAGAGCTGCTTTGGCTAATTGACTGTATATCATGGTCCATATTGTTCTTTTTAATAACAGTGTGGTTAAATCCCTGTCTCTAGCTGTATGATGAGAGTATCAGAACATATCATTGTGAGGTTTCTGGGAAAATCTCTTTTTGCCTCAAAAGTCCGGAAAATGCTTTTCTTTACGCAGTAAGGGATGCCTCCCCCACAGGAGATATCAGTAGGATTCAGGACATGCAACAGTTTTAGAAAGTGGCCTCAGAATTCAGGCATTGAATTTTTAGGCTGGATTTGAGACCATTAAGGAATTATGGCCTTGTATTTTAATCTCAGCTATACAATCTTACTCCTATATTATTTATATTGGGTAAGGGAACAGATTAGAAACAGATTTATACAGAATAGACAGAGACCAGATTAAAATAGCCTGTCTGAATATTTTATCTAGCCTGACTCTCTGGAAGGCTCATCTAGATTGGTTTAGTTATATTGAATAAAAAATTACTTTTCTAAGAAAGCACTTTCTGCTTTCCCCCCTTTGACCCTTTCAATCTCTTGTGCTGTCAGTTACTTCTGGACTAAATACACTTTCCTCCTCAAATCCCAGTCCAGTGAGTCCATGTCATTTGCTTGTAAAAATCTGTCAGAATTCATCATCCTATCAGAGAAACTGATTGTTACCCTATCACCATCCCAGTGATAGTGTCTGACCGGGTGCTCCCTCTGAAGTGGGTAGAATAGTTTTTTGTTCCTGGTGGATTAGCCATGTCTCTCATTTCTGCTGACATACACATCTAGGTCTATCTGTACTTCTCAGTTCCACCAAAATTTAATATTTCAAATGCACCTGCCACACAACTGATATGCTACTCAGTGAAAAGAGGTCAAGGTGCACGGATCTTGGATGATCTTTCAAGAATTCTTGCCTGAAGTACAAATCATGTGTTTTGTCTCTATATCTTAAAAGAAAGGGTCCATAACACTTAGATTCTGCCAGCATGTATTCTTCTCCTTATAAAATATGAATTATTTATAAATTTCATAGGTTTTAATCTGTCACAGTGTTGAGCATTTTGATGCAAAAAGTTCCATACCAACATTTTCTGAAAAAATCCATATGAATACTAGCGCCTTTCCTCACATCAAAAATAACCTGAAAACAAACAGCCAGCTAGCCAGTTACTAAAACAAGAAAGAAATTGTGTTTTCCTATTTATCGCCTATCACATGAGTACTGTCTGAATTTTCTGCATGGATGATTAATACTTTAGAAAAAGAAGAATGAATAGTGGACAAATATTGTGTTTGAAAAAGAAATTTGCTCTATTAATATGTATTAATTTGCCATAAAGTTCACAATGCTTTTAGATTTGAGAATAATTTTGCTAAGTATTTTAAACCTAAATCCATAATAAATAATGGCCTCACAAATCACAGTAATACATTAATCTAGTTAGGAAAGGATTTTCTAACTAATACAATAGCCAACCTATTATACTAATTATAATGAAGTCGACAGTATAAATGTCTTTATAGCATGGTATAGCTTAAAAGGAGCGACACCAGTGCAAAGATAACATTCAGATTTGCACACACATAGACTCCAGAAGAGGGAGAGGACTTCAAAAAGAAATTAAATAATGCAGGTTATTTCTATATAACCCCTCCTCCCACCAACCAAAGCAGCTGACATATTCATATGTTCACTGAATTTACTATAACCAGAGTTTTCTGAAATATTTGTCTCTATGTATCCCCCATACATAGGGATATTCTCATATCTCTTATATTATTTGGCTGGTGCATACATCTAAGCACTTCAAATGTCTCATCTCAGAGACATTAGAAACTTGAATTCCATCTACTGCTTTCAAGTCACCCTAGAAACACAGCGAGGTGATGGTGTAGAGAGAAAGAAAAATAGGTAGTAAGTTCCAGTTAGACAAAACATTTTGAATTACTGTCATTTCTTAACAGCAGATAGGTTTGGATTCTAGCAATAAACTTTTTTTTATAAGGATGCCAAAGGGCATCCCAGAGAAGGCCTGTAGTGTGGCCTCTTGTGTCATAAAATGGTATATTTTCAACTCATTACTCATTCACCTGCTTGTGCTGGCTGGATTAGCCTTTCACAGTACCTGGCAGCCTGGGGATTGTTGACTGTTTAAAATCATCTGGTGGTGGTTGTTTACGCCTAGTAACCGCTGTGTTGGGAAAGCTATTTCATGCTGAATGTATAAGGTTGAAAATTGCTCCCTTACACAGTGAATACGGCCAATGTAACAAGGGTGGTGCAGTGTCAGGATGTGGTGTGACTTCTTTTTTAGGACAACAAAATTGCTGCAGACAAAGTGGATTGTCTGAGTGTCCATACATTTTCAGGAAGAGTGGACGACCATCCTTTCTGTTTGCATGTGTTGAGGCATCTGTTAAGAACATACATTTGAAGGGAGAGAAATAGGACACTGAGGCTGTGTATGTTCTCCACCCCTGTGTGAAGGCAGCGCTAAAGAAGTGATACTAGAAATGCCCATATGATGCTTTGGACTGGCAGCCAGCTCTGAAGCAGCCTCAGGTGGAATCTTGCAAGTGAAGCCATGTGGGATAATGTTTACAGTCACATTGTGATGCAAGGATTTATGGTGACCATGTTGATGATATTGACCTGAAATCTTGCTGAAACTACTCAGGATCTCAGGGCTGCTCCTATGGAACCAAGAACGGAGCTGAACTCAAGAGTTGCAAAAGAATCCTGAGACCCTAATGAGCATGAGCAAGTCCAATGTGACCATCCTGAGCTGAAGGGAATATATAGGGAAACTGATTGAGCTGTATTGGTTATAGACCCCCATTTTCTCTTGGATGTGCTGTAGGGAGCAATACAGCTAGCAAGGGAAAGTTCTTCTGAAGCTCTGAGATGGAAGTAAGATATGTCATTTATTCAAGAGGCAATGGTTTATAAAACCTATTTGCAAATGATTTCAGGTGTTGGAGAAGAAGAAATGGCAACTGCAAAATGTGGGAAGCAAGAGGTAGGGCTTTTATTAACTTGGCTAAACATGCACCTTTTTCTTAGGAGGAGGTGAGAAGATGTCTTGTGTCTTCCCCTGTTTGCAGGATGCTCTTGTGTTAGGAACTCCATTACTGGTTCATGTATCAAAACCAGGTTTTTTTATCTGTTCCATTAATTGAAGTGTGGGTTTGAAGTCTATCAAAGAATAGATGTTTAGTTGTCAGAAAGAACTTTCAACCTTTCAGTGACGTCTGTCATTAACTGGAATGCTTCAACAACTTGTATCTATGAGCCATGATGCATTACACCATAACTACAGGTCCAGAAAGATGCATGCGAATAGATGTAAAAATGCATGTACAACTTTTTTCATTATTTTCAGTACTTAAAAAAAAATTCTTAAAAATGCAGGAAAAGTAAGTGTGACTTTGAACAACATTAGAATAAAGCATTCAGGAACGGGGACAGAGACATTAAATGCAGGAAAACATTCCATAGTAAAGGTATAATGTCAATGTGATTGACAATGATAATGTCAGTCCTGGGTCCAGAGTAATCTAAGCAACAGAACTGATAATAAGTATAATATTTTTCAATGTTAAGGAATCCCCAATCTATCTTCTCCTTTCTTTAGTTGTCTGATCTGTAAGATATTTTCCAAGAAAAACATCTCTATTTAACCAAAGCAGGATTCCTGTAGGCCAGAAAAATCCTACCTTACGGTAGCCGTTATCCTCCTACCCCATCTAGATACAGCGAGATATAGAAAGAGGAGAGTCCTCATAACTGAATTGCTATACTGAAGGCAATTTTAATGGTAAATCAGAATATGTCTTTCACAGAGATTGAACTCTCTAAGGAGGAAGTTACAGAGCAATTAGAGATGCAATTACAGTAAGTCATCAGGACCAGATGGTATTTCATTCAAGGACTGAAAGGAATAATGTGAAAGAATGTACTGAAAAAGGATATTTATTCTGCAGCTTCCAAAGAGGAAGGTTTCACTCTCTCAGCAGAACGAACAGCATACTGAATAGTCACTAACAGTTGCCCACCGAGTCTCTGGTGACACAAGAGCGAGCTCTCGTCTCTAGGTCCTTGCTGCTCCCTAAGTAAAGGAATGAGTCTTACATTGTAACTCTGAAGGTCAACACATCTGGATTCTGAAGAAAATCTGAGAGTGATGTCTACTGAGAAAACAGGTTTCAAGAGATGAAGATGAAACTCACCAATTTTAGCACAATCACAGAGAGCACAATTAGTAGAAATGCAGAAGGTATTGTATTTGTTCCTTGCTGAAATAGGTGAGCCACATGGTTCAAGCTGGATTGGCTGTATACATGAAGTAAACACAAAACTCTAGCTGGTAAGAAATGTGCCAGTGCAAACTGTGGCTGATGTGTAATGTGCATACAGAAGCAACACATTTCCCATAGCAAGGGCATGGTGCAGGGTTACAAGATTACCCAAAGGAATATTGCCCCATCCCAGAGTAAGCCATATGATTCTCCTGAGCTAAAACCACTTCTTCCCCGTGAGTTGTCCCTGAAACTCCCCTTGATTCTGTTAAGTGTTACATGGTTTGTGGCTGTTGACCATAAAGAATTTTGTCTCATATGATCTAGAAGTTTGGGCTGGGTTTTGTGCATTTGCTTTTTTGGCCACCCAAAGTTTAGCACAAGCCTCTTGTCTGCAATGGTGGAGAAGAAAACTTCAGCTGAAGGGAAAGGAAATACAAATAAACACATAAATGAATAAAGACATTTATAAATCTTTTAATTTATAGCAGTATCAGAGTATTTCATGTGTCATACCTTATCTGTCACAATCATCCAAGACAGGGACATTGAGGGGATGATATTTTAATTGCCATTGTACTAATGATTAAGAACTAAGCAGCCTTGGGTTTATGATGGCAATAATGAAAGAGACCCAAGTCTGTACAGACAGCTACATATGACACAATATTTTCGTATTTAATACCAAAGACTTAAAAGGTTTATTGAGTAAAAGGTAGAACAGATGAAACTGATGTCAATGTCTGGCATTCAGACCTGCAAGACTGGTAACAACTATTTCAGTAGGTAGAATATATAGGATTTTACACTGAATGTGCATATATTTCAACCATGTTATGCTGGCCAATAAGAACTGATTAAATATTTAAGATTAAATCAATCCCTAACACTTAACAACTAGAAAACATGTTTTCTTTCTTTTTCTGGGCACTTCTGCATATTGAGCTAGCTCTACCATATATCCAGCAAACACTGTGCATAATCCAGTGCAATTAAACCTACTGTTTATGCAAGTTATTCCTAAAAACAGCAACTGTTTCTAAAGATAGCAAAGCTGCTTCTAAAAAGACAATCTTGGAAACTGTAGACAGAACCAACTTAAATCAGAACCAGGGAAGCTGTTTGAGAATCTAGTTGATAAGTTAGTAAAACACTGATAGATACAATTTGAGGTGATTAAATTTAACATCTGATCTATCAGGTAAAACGAAAAAAAAGCATAAACTTTGGCGCATTTTATCCTCCCTGAAGTGTGCCAGTACCTAAAGGTACTTTTCTTGTCTGAAATGTTTCTGCAGCAACCCCCAGTAGGCTCTACCCAAAAAGCTAGTCCCATTCCTGGGTGTCCAAAGCATAGCTGATAAATCAATAAAGTGACAATAAATGTAGCATATACTGGGTTAGAGCACACAATAGCAAAAGAACTGCCATTTTCACACTATTCATCAGAGTGAATGGTCAAAAGGTTAAAAGGTTATATCCTTCAAAGTTAATATAAGCAATGCTTGTTTTACATATTTACATAAAGAGAGAACTGGACTGTGCATTACTAAAGTTTGCTGATGGTATGAAACGGTTTCAGGCATTAAGATACTACAGAGGACTGACTTACTTTACAGAAGGATTTGCATGATTTGGGGGAATTGGACCATCTTACACCAGATGTTACAGAAATGAGCTCTCTGCCTTCTGAAAGCACTATGCCAACATTCACTAAATACCTGGAAAAACTTACTTTGGTTTGGTCTGTGCAGGAGTATGAATAAATAATTTTTATGACACAGGTGGGAAAACTGAGACAAAAGCTTATGCTGGCTAATACTATGCCAGATTTTTGATTCCAGCAGTTCCTGGGCACCTATACATATTCATCAAGAGCACTATATATAAAAATATATTTATAATTTTGAATGCATAGATGAAACTATGAGATGGAGCTGTAAGGTGCACATAAAAGAAGTCTGCATTTCTAAATTTATTAACAAGATTTGGAATCTGTGGCCTTGCTGGAAGGGAAATAAAACTTTGGAGTGTTGTGGGCAATACACAGTTCACCAGTGATTTAAACTCTGAAGTCAAACCGAAAACTGTGTACTCTTTATATTCTATTAAAATCCTTCCCATGCCCTCAGAAAAAATTGCTGAATGTAACGGGACCATTTTCAGAACATCTGGGATGGAAAACACGTTAGAAAATAAGTCTATGTAACCTGTTTCGTTTAACAATTTACGGATGTTTACTTACAGGATGTGTGAGGGCTGCAGAGGCGAGCAGCTGGGATGCTTCTGTGCTTTGGTGGTGAACTGGGACTGGTGAACCATTTCACGCAGAGACTGGTGCTGCCACGCTTTTTCTGGGACTGGGACAGACAGTTTCAAATCCCATCTGAAGGAGCCTAAGCATGGATTAGGACGTCTGCTCCCTGGCTTAGTCCTTCCCTATCTTTGAGCAGCTCTTTCAGGGTTTTTTCGGCTGGTCGGATGGCCTCCAGCTCTCCGGGGGAGCTGGCTTATGGACAGTTTGTTATGCCTCGCCCTGTTTCAGGTGAGATGGCTGCCACTCCCGGCCTGCAAGCGTGCTTCCTCAGTTACCACCCACACAGCGCGTTCGGCTCACTTGCTAGACAGGTGGAATGTCGCCCATATTGATGTAATGAATACCACCTCCACTCCTCCCACCAGAGGAGACAGAGGTGTTTGAAAGGCTTGCTCCTGAGACAAGAGACTTTTCCACAGAAAGTACTTCAGGGAAAAGGCCATGAAATGACCACCCCAGGAAATGTGTTCCGCAACATTAGCAGCTCTAAAGGAAAGACTGTAATCCCGATATTGCTGACTCACAGTGAGAACTGCAGTAGGATGCCTGAAGCTGTTGCATACCCATGCCAAAGGATGGTCGAACCACACCCGAAGCAGTCCCTAAACTGGTGCAGAAAATAGTCTGACAGAGGCTATGATTTTTTCCGTCTTCTGGGTTGCAAACTTCACGTGTGGTTCAGCCACACCTGCTTTGGAAGGGGCAACACCCGGGGCTAGGGCTGGGAAAACGGGTAAAGGCCACATGCACTTCTGCCGTATCTGTTAATTCGCCCTGTGTCACCTCAGCTGGATGAAAACAGCAGGGAAGAAGTAATGAGTGCACCAACCTGGATGAGTACCTACACATGGTTTCTCTATAGCGTGAACTTGAACGCTTCAGGCTAGTTCATCAGGCTGTGAATGGGTATAGGCAAAGCATGTCAATAGATGTTTTGCCAGATCTCTGCTCTTCCGCACAACAGAACATAGCTTGTGGTCTTCTAGTATGACCAGCACTGTAGCAGGTCTGCAAAGTGTTTTTAACTGAAAACCAACAACATGTAAGGATGGTCAGCAGCATCTTCTTTTAACATTGATTGTAATGTAAAACTTCTGTTTGTAAATTGCAAATGAAAATGATAATGTCTTTCTCTCCTACCCCAAAACACATAAACCATTGCAAATCTCTGAACAGTTTTGCAAATCTTGCTTCTAGGTGCGCTGTGGTTTGGCAGAAGAGGATGTCAGTCTGTATCAAACTATTTAATCCAGTCTTCATATTAAGTTTCAGGGCCACACTCAACCCAGATGCAGAAATACAGCTCACTGCAGCCGTCTTCGTAGTAATGAGAGTAAAATTTTAGCTACCATAAAATTAAAATGGCTACTGTAAAGGAAGCTGTGAGTAACTTCCAGATTTTGGATGTTTGCATGTGACTCTGGCTTAAATAGGAACAATATTACTGCTTATCTTTCAGGGGTACTGGGAAACAAATAAAATAATTGTAATTCTTCTTGATTTTTTTTCCATGAGTCAAAAGTTAATTACTTCACAGATGGCAGAATGGCGAGTGGAATGAATGCAGTCAGCTTGCCTAGAAAACTGGATTCCAGAAGACGTGCAGTGAAATGAGACAGAAAAAAAGGGCTGGCAAATAATAAATATCTATTTCCTTTTTGCTTTAAATAGACTATGAAGTCAAGAGAAATATATGACTGATATTTATCCAAATAAATAGAAATTACATTACTAGGTATATTGGTCCACAATCTCAGAAAGAGGGATGAGTATTAAATTGGCTAGTAAAAGATATCCCTCCATAATAATTTATTATTTTCATCTTCTTTAATCAGAATAGATTGAGATAAATAGCCCTAAGGTTCACTGATATTCTGAATTATTGCTAACAGAGATCAAGTTTTTATTACACGTTTAAGGGATATAAAGAAAATACTTTTATGGTTTTTAAGTGTATTACAAGTAGGAACACTATAGACAGTAATTTGCAGTGTTCATGGTCTGCACACACGAAAGATTTAGTACCCGTACCAAAAGATTCCCTTTTATTCTTTTGTGCCAACAAGTTGTTTGCCTACCTCAATGAATAACAATTTAACACTGACACCCTGTTAGTAAACTATACTAATAATGAAAATGGCTAAGGCATCCCAGAATGAGCTAAGCTAAAATATTAGGGAGCTTACATTAGAGACAAGACTCTAAAGCTACAAAGGTAATGTAGGAGTTTTGCCTAAATTCATCAGGCATGTCTACACGACTGCACTGGAAACAATGGATGCAATTGAGTGCTGGATTCTCCTTAGACCTTAACTTAATCTGCTAGGTTTAACTAATTCAAATATTGTACTGTATGAGTTTATGCCATGGCTATAAGAGCCTTCCCACAGAAGCCTACCACCTCCCTCATGCATCACCTGAGGTTAGGGAGAGGGTGTGTTTAAAATCAGCTATGTTTGAAAAGCTGTACACAAGTGATGTGAAAGATGAATGAAACAACATCTACTGTCTGAATTACAACACTTCATCATTAATTTGTTTTAAATTTGTTCATTACCATGGCAAGAGTTCTTTAATTACAACCCATAAGGACCCTCAGCTCTTGAACTGCTGTTGTATGAACTTGGGTAGACTGAGTCTTGCAGTAAAAGCTTTGCAATCAGATTTTGTCAGCCAATGTGCATGAAATATTTTCCACATCCACTTTACAACAGTGACAGCATTTACATAGACATCCATGGATCTCTTATGGTACTAACAGAACGGTATGATCCGTCATGAAGAATTTCTATTTTGATGTGATACTTTGGCACCTGAAATGATGTGATTTACACTGATTTCTAGCAGGAAGTTTTTCGTATGTAATAAAACATCCATTGGACTTTGAAGTATAGGTACTGATTCTTCTGCGTTCAGCAGAATATCAGAATGAAGTAGACTGTTGATGCAATAACCAAGACCTGCACACAAGTCAACAAGAGTAACACATCTCTGCTTAGATTAGCTCACAGGTACGGCAGCACTTTCAGCACCCATGAAAACCTAATGGCAGGACATGGCATGTTGAAGAGTACAGAGATGAAATGGGCACATTCCTGCAGGGACCCTGGGTGCTGGGCTCAGGATTCATCCTCTACAATCAATCATTCTTCAGCTCACACCTCTTAAAAAGGCAGACCACAGTTTTCATTTATGTAATAGTCACCCTCAGTAAAAGAATTTGTAGCCTATTATGAAGTCTTTGTCCTGCTGGAATTTTACTGCATAGGTAAGACTGCAAATGAATCTGAGAGATTTAAGCACCTGATTCCCACAGCTACCAGCTGGGACTTCAGTGCTTATTTCCTCCACATCCCTTAAATATTGTAGTCTGGGGAGAAAAGAGTCTGTTTTGGAAACAGACATACTTAAAAAGTAGTTACAAAAATGAGGTCCTATTTAAGCACAACCACGGTTATGCCTGTATTTTTAAAAACTCCAGGGCTTGATCTTGACAATTCTAGGCCAATAAACCTCACATCTAAACCTGGCAAATGGGTTGAAATGATAAATTAAGCAGAATGAAAAGAGACCTGAGAGACCAGGCTTGCTGGCATGATCTAATTGGCATGGTTTCTGCAAAGAAATTACCTCTTACTGTTCTTTGACTGTAAATAAAATAGTGGCTATGGGAGAAAAAGTTAATATATTTCATTTAAAAATTCAAGTTTCTACAAAAGAGGTTTTGCTCTCTGCAAAGCCCTGAGGTGATGGGTAAAATACATGCAAAACCAATGAACTGCAAAAAGATAATACCCATATGCACATCACGCAAGGGGCTGATTCCAAACATCTGCTTTAAAACCCCAGTATAGGTGGGTCTTTTTTGGTGAGGTTTTTTGTTCTTCTTCTTATTTCAAAGAGAGAATGATCCAAAGCACCTAAGTATCAAAGTAGCCAAGTTAGACATTTAAATTCCCAGTGCTGTCAATGACAGATTTACAGTCTCTCTGTGGTCTCTGGGAATTCATGAAGATTCAAGAGGTCACTAATCTGAGCTGTTTACCTCTGGCACAGGTTATTGCTGCTGTTAACAGATGTGGCAGAATGGATGATATACTTACTGCAATTCAGTGCTCACATATTAATATAAAATCACTTCTGACTTTCTTTTAGGTTAATAACCTAGGTGGCACGCTGTGGCAACCAAATGTCGTTCTGTCGCTTTTGTTAACAGTCTGGAAAGCCCTGGTAGGTATCAAGTTTGGATGTTTGGTGGCAGTAAGTTGCTTAGAGACCATCTCCTCGAGCACAGCTGATGGCAACTGAGGTTATTCTAAAAGGCATTTCAATGCTCTTCCAAAGTAGAAGCTATCCTAGGAGTGCTAAACTGTCCCTGACCACTGAGGCCTCCAAGGTGTTTCAGCTGGTTAATGAAGGTTGCATGGTAGGCACTTTGGTCTGCTCAGATCCAGAACTGAGAATCCTCTTCTGCAGCTACCTGCCTCTCCTTTCAAACAGGAGAAAGATTGCATGTACAGTAGACAACAGCGCTGAGTAACAGCAAACTCACCAAAAAAGAGGAATTCCTAGTATTCTTTTTGTTGACATGGACGTGTCTCCACATAAATGCCAAAGAAAGTGAAAAACCATTCGTTAGCTAAAACCCAAGATGGAGAGAGCACAACTGGATTTTGACTCTTCTCCCAGAAGTCTCTCTGCTTTACATCACACAAATGGGCAATAAAAAATACAAAAAAATACGATTTCATGAGTGGATTATGCTAATAATCCATGAGTAGTTATAATCCATGATAATTCATGAGTAGATTACCATAACACAATCTCATTCATTTGCTACAATTACATATAAAGAATGCATATGAATGAGAAGCAGCAAACAACGGTACATCCAAATCTAGCCCCTTCAAAGTTAATGAGTGAAATAAACATTGAAAACCTAGCACTGTTTTGTGACCTGAATAAAAAACTCTTTGCAGAGCTGTACAAAGAAATAAACCGGGAATACAGGGTAGGACACGATCTTGTTTAGTATTTATGCAACAAAATCTTGGTTACTGTACCAAAACCTGATATTACTCTGTCAGTCTTCATAGAACTCAAATAGATTATCTCTGCAAAGCATTAGTAGAACTGTTCATCCAGCCTTCCAGTTACACAGTGAAGACTACATAATTTGCTTGTGGTTGTATCGGATCACACTACAGATTTTCCTTTAATCTCAAATATATAGAAAGAAATCCCACAAAATATAGTTTTATGGCACACAGACAGAAAATGTGGAAATGTGTCAGTTGTCCTGCTCTTCCACACAGTGGAATAACAGCAGGGTTTTTATATTCAAGATTTCCCAGCATGATTTTAGATCCAAATCTGGAAAAAAACCCCAGCACTTAACCATATGCTTCTCTTTAAATATGTGTCACCTGTTGACTTCAGTGTGACTACCCATATGCTGAAGGTGTACAACATATTGAAATACTTTCTTGGTTTGGAACCAGAGTTAGAAACAAGATATATCCTTCTTCTAGAGACCTGAAATGGTGTGAAGTTCCCAATGTGAAAGATTTACAGATGGTATCAGGATAATGAAAAATAGGAAACAATTATCAACGTAATTAGGAATATGAAAAAGAAAAGGACTACAAAATGGCAATGTCTATATTCTGGAATGACTAGAAGGGGATTAATTCATGGTAATACAAAATTGGATCACTATGTCTTTTGCAGTTTGAATGCTCCAGAGCACTTGTCGTGGTTTAGCCCCAGCCGGCAACTAAGCACCACGCAGCCGCTCGCTCACTCCTCTTCCCGCAGTGGGGTGGGGGAGAGAATTAGGAAAAAAAAACCTCGTGGGTTGAGATAAACATGGTTTAATAGGACAGAAAGAAAGAAGGAAACAACAATGATAATACCAACAAAGGAATGTACAAGAACAAGTGATGCCCAATGCAGCAATTGCTCACCATCCCGTGATCGACAGCCCGTCCCCGAGCAGCGATTTCCGCCCCCCGGCCAACTCCAGTTTACGTACTGGGCATGACGTCGTATGGTAGGGAATGTCTCTTTGGCCAGCCTGGGTCAGCTGTGCTGGCCGTGTCCCCTCCCAGCTCTCCGTGCACCCCCAGCCTGCTCGCTGGCAGGCCAGCATGAGAAGCTGGACTGTCCTTGACTGCTCAGCAACAACCCAAAACATCAGCACATTATCAACAGTTTCTCATCCCAAATCCAAAACACAGTCTCACACTGGCTTCTGTGAAGAAAACCAGCTCTATCCTGGCTGAAACCAGGACAGTATCCACCCCTTATTCCATACCATTTACGTCATGCCCCGGTCCTGTACTTTTCAATACATTCCAATTATTCAGTATTACTCTTCCTGTCTTTTAATTTCAAGTTCCTTACCTTTTGCCCATAGTCAGTAAATAATCCTCTGAGATTGAAGACTCAATACAGTGAATGTATTTGGCAGATAAACATGGAAATGCAAGGTTATAATGGTATCCTCAAGGTTAATCTCTAATAAATACCAAAACTCCCCAATTCCAAGGCCAATCCCTTCAGCTAAATTAATACCAGGAAGTTTGAGAAGCGAACAAGCAAAAGTTAAGACATGTCAGATAATATTTGGAGTACAACTTCAATTCTTTCACACTGGTCATTTGGGATAAAGTCCTTTAGGGAAGATATAACTGAATCACAGTACAAGCTCATAGCAATAATGAATCACACTTGCAAGGGTGTAAAGGTAGAAGGGTTCCTTCCCAATTTATTCTAAGATCAAGGTGACATATTGAAATGAATTCACTACTGTGAACTCTTATGAGCAATGAAATAGTGTGCAAAATCAATAAATATGAAAAATACTATACATAAGACATTATAAAATTCAAAATGATTCTATTAGCAGGCAATATAGTTTTAAGTTAATTATGGAAATATGAGTTATGTTTGTTCTATGAGGAAAACCAGAGTAAAACACTTAGACTTGCTTGAGTAACCTAAGTATCTTACATACAGTCTAACAAAGGAAACTATCATATTCCTGTTTTTCTATAAATCACACCAATGTGGGCACTCATCTTCAACATCAGTTACATAAGCTCTTGAATGTCTCATCGAAATAATTAATTTAACAGGCAAATTCTGTGTAATAATCAGTATTTCCCATATATGTAAGCTCTGTCACTGGGTTGATGAATACTATATTGATGCTCAAAGCACAAAAGACATGTATTTTCAGGCCAAACGAGACTGATAGAGTTAAATACTCTGCCCTGTTGCATCAATGAGACGGCATCTTTTATCCAGTGATACTTTCACAGAAAGAACCTCCTCTTTTATTATGCAAATTAAAATGGTCTGCCCTAGAGTACACTTTGGAGAAAGCTATCTAGTTTTGAATTGAGGATTGCAAAGAGAGAGGAATTTACTACATGATCAGGATGGCCTAATGGCTAATTACTGGTGTATTTAAAATGTTCTGTCTTGCTTCTTCATGCGGGCATAATTTTGATTGTCACTCAGTAAATCATGCTCTTTTTGTTTGCCAGATCAAAAGGCTAGCTAACTTGTATCCTTTCTCTCTGTACAGGCATTTCTGAATTTGCCTTAATATTGTATTTGAAAATAAGCAACCCAGATTGCAGTAACTGGCACAAAAGTTAGATCAGGCTCTAAAAAGCTCAAAAATACTCGGTAATGCAAGACAGCGGGGTTATGAATTGTGTGCATTTGGGCATTTTAAAACTGCATTTGATATCTTTTCCAAGAGCTATTTTTAGCTCGGAGGAATATTCACTGAGCTGTGCAGTCCCAATTCTCCCACTTACATATGGTAATATTTCTGAACATTGAAACTCCTCAGTATCAGTCAAGGCCTCTTAATGCTATTGTTCAGGAGTAAGTACGTATCATGCATTTTACTCATAAGGTTACATAAGGATATTTTAGGGAGAGCTGAGCATAAATCCCAGGTTTTTAATGAAACAGCTACAAACATTTTCCCTTGCTAAACTGCACCATGGAACAAATTTCCTAAAAGATATGCAATATTAGTGCTGTTCCAGCTCTAGTGTTTTAATGACATAAGAAAAGCAGGTTTTGTAGGAGGAGGTGATATATTTTGTTAGATTGAGTGTAAAAAAGCAAATAAATCTATCGATTTATGAGCTCATCATCAAGACTGAAAAGGAAGCAAAAATTTCAAGCTAAGGGAGGAAGAGAAAAAAATTAGTTCTGAGTCAAACTTAATTTTGTTACGTACTTAAGACAACTTGACACAAACGGATAGTTAGCACTGATGGCTAAAACAGATATTTTTATCAATTGCTTGTTCCTGGAGGGAGGGAGACAAGTCAGGCATCAGACATCTAATTTACAGTCTCAGCTTCGTTTATGACTGTACTTCTTACTAGGCGCTGTGCTATGGTTCTTCTTATAGCACTAAAGGAAAACATTTGTTCTGAGTATCAGAGAGATCCAAAAGTGGAAAAACTGTTTATGGACCAGGATATTAGACACATAAATGCAAGATTTACCTAAGGATACTTAGGTATCCACAGCACTGCTGGATTTTGATTACCTGGTAATATCTGTTGCGGTCTTTTAAAATTTATCTTAGTTGTAAGTAACATTAAACTAGTATTTTCTCTTTTGGCCTCACTGGCAACAGAACATTTCATCTATATATCTACCGTGCTGCAGCCCAGTTCAGTAGGATGCTAGAGCAGGAGGTGATCTTGTTGGCTGTCAGACTCAGCTTCCCTATCCAGCATGGTCTGCACACTTACTGGAAAGCCAGAGCTGCACAAATCATTGTGCTTGAAATGCCTGTTACCTACAGCAGAACTTCCTTCTCCCTCCTGGTTTTAGCTTGCTTGCAGACCACTGTAGGAGAAAAATTTGCCTAAATCCCAATCTGTAAACAATAAAGCTTCATTCATCAAAACTATCTAACTGGCACTTTTTCATCAGTACTAAGTCTATATGAAAGAAGTTAATCTTCAGAGTAATCTGCAAATTAAAAAAAAAAAATCTGTAAAAGAACTAATGGTTAACGCATAATGCAGGTCACAACTGTAGGTAACAGGGAGAGCAGCTCTCATTGCCTTGGGATTCTGCAAAGGTCATCATACCACCCCGCTTTCAGAGCACCACTAAAAAAAGATCAGATTTTCACTAGAGCAACTCTACCCTGTCACGGATCTGGAAAATATCCAGATCTCTGAAAGACTCAAAGTCTGTTTCCAGCCTTCATCTCTGGTCTCCCCACTAAACTGGATTATTCAGGATGGTTATATTGGCTGTATACACTCGACTGCCCTTCTCTCCTCAGTGCAGTAAGCAACCACAATGAATGCTGAAAATCAGCCTGTTATGAAACTCCTTTCCTTTCTAAGGTTCTTTCTTAATTCCCAATGACAACCTGTTCAGTCTCAGGAAGGATGAATTTATACATCCAGACTTCCTCAGAAACTGCCAGAAGTATGTGTGGGGAAGTAAATCTTCTCCTTTCCTAGAAAAAGTCCAGATGATTTCTTTACATCCATATTACACTAACAGACAGATTTTAATCTTGTAAAAGCAACAGACCTCATAACAGCAGCTTTGAGAAGACTAATTAACTAGTTCTATGAGATGAAGTTTGTGTTTTCTTACTATATAATCTATTTTAATTAACCATGAAGTGGAATGTTAATTACTGTTGTCATTTCATTTTAGAAAGTCACCATCAGTTTCAGAATGGACTTCAGTGGACGTTACTGAAAATGCATTTCAAAATCAAACATGTGACAAATTAAAGTGTTTTAAATAAGCACCATTCAAATTCTATTCTGCAAGTAAGTGGGAAAATAATTTTGGTCTGCAGCCTAGATCATCCTGGATGTCATGTCACTGTAAGGAAAAGCCTCTGTGGTAAGGAGATTAGCATACACTGTGCTTTACTCTTCCACTCAACCAGAATTTTTGCAGTAGACACAGGCTGCAGAGACACAGACTGGAAGCGAAAAAAGAAGAGGGGCATTTCTAGACAGAAAGCTTCCCCAAGAATTTTGGAATATTTTCTTGTACTAGCACAGGCATTTTCTTATCTGCACTTTGCAGCTGTCTAGCAGACACTAATGAGAGATTTCATGTTCATACCAATTACTTGAAATATTAAATGTCCTTCTTAAGGTGCATTTACACATCAAAGAAATGACTCAGTCCAAGCATCCCACGATGCTGAAGAGGGAAAAAAAAATGTCCCCATCTTGTGCTATAATAGAAGTGACTTTGAGTTCTCCTATAGCTAAGGCACATCATCAGTTTTATTTCAGACCTTCATTTGCAGAGGCAGATAACCCCGGGCAAAATCACTGTACCCATACAATTCCGGGTAGATAGTATATCAAGTAAACACCAAAGCCATACCCTCCTTAGCCAGTTAGTGACATTTTTAGGTGGGCAGCAGTCAGGAACCCAGAAACAACTTGGACAATAGCGGAAGACGTAGTGTGTAACTAATAGGTAGCTGGACTCTGAAGCAGAATAACCCATCCTATGCTATGCAACTGGAGTGTTAAAGAACAATTTTTAAGGTTTGAAACAAATCACTAAACTTCCCTGTCTGTAAATATACCCTTCTGGAAGTAATAAATTGTCTTTTTTTATTGGTTTTGTCAGAACCTACTTGATAACATTCATGAAACGCTTCTGTGAAGAACACTGGGTGTTAATTAACCTTTTTTTATTTAAGAAAAGATATCCTGAAACAACAGGTTTCAATTGGTGAGAAAATTATAAAACAGGTAGTGTTGCATTGCAGTGATGGTGGCCAGTAACTTTGGTAGGGAGTCTCAAATGTATGAGATTTTTTACTGGTTTGAGTTTTTTTAAACTGCTAGAAAATATATTCAGCCATCTCTACCAGAGTCTACATGAAGCCAAAGAAAGTTGGGTTTGTTGAGTGGAAGGATCCAGTTAATTGCATAGCAATCTCATTTCGTGTACCACTATCTGACTAAAAAGTTCTGATCATGCAGCTCAGGGTGGCTGGTTACAGGTCACTGGTACCTACATGTGTATTAACCTGCCCCTGCCTAAGCTTGTCTACAACTACAGCATTCCTAGTTGGTGAGAAGGGATGTGACCCATACAGAAGGCAACAGATCAGCTGGGTGGTAAGTGGTGAGCCCAGCAGTGTCTGCATGAAGCACCAGGCACTGAAGCACTCTCCCTTCATAGCACCATGCGGCTACTTCCATCCTGCCATGTTCCATCCAAAGAAATTGTTGTTATTGCCACAGATTGTTGCTCACAAAGACATCTTACCCTCAGTACATAAACATTATCTGAATTTAGCCTCACATCCTTTAAGGTCTTATTAGATTTGTCTCTGGTAAGGAAACATCTTTAGCTGTTAAATCGAATAACATTTTCCTAGCACACGTATTGCAATGGCTGACGCGGGTTCACAGTCTACTGCTTCACTCTATATATTTCAGACTTTTTAAGAAATACAAGTCAGCCTTGGGTTCAGCCTTAAAATAACTGGAGTCATAATTGTAATTATTTTTTGTTTAGAATACTACAACAAATAATAAATACATTCTCAGATATGAAGTGTACTTCCCATATGAAGAGAATGTTTATAAATAATCTCAAGATTTAAAAATCTGTCATTTTCTCCCATTTTTCACCATATTGAAGAGAATTTAAAAATCTTAAACTTATGGAAATTAAAAATGAAATTGTTAGCCTTTGAAAAACAAAGTATAAACAAAGTTCAAAGTATAAAAACTCCTGCATTTTATTTTAATCAGAAAGAGTTAATATTCAAAATACCCTAAGTTTATCTTCTCTGTAATAAAAGTGACAGTTCTTTTTTTTAGTAAAATATATACTTGACACTCCATTAAAAAAATGTAGCTGCTGAATTTGGAAGAGTAAATTTGTTATTATTAGTGCAGGCAAACTGTGTCGGATTTGTAGGTCAGATTAAAAAAATGGTCCCTTTGACACTGTTAGCAAAAATCAGTTTCATGTTTAAGCCTTTTCTTCAGTTAGTGCGCTCTTAGACAAGTAACTATTAATCTTTGTGGCTTTTCATTCCTAGGAAAAATTAGCTGTTTGTACTTAACCTCTTTTTAAATAACCTTTATTTACTTTTTTTGGTGAAATAATACAGATGAAATGCTTCAGAGGTACCCTTCAACTTCTGTTACTGTGTGGTCAGTATGGCTCCAGGCAGAGAATAGAGAACTTCAGTAAGTTTCCCAGAAGATGTTTGTATTCTCATTCAGAACCCAGATAGTACACTGTCAGAATGATGTTAAATTCTCTGCTGGAATCTGCAGCTACAGATGGAACCAGGATGTGTGCAATTTCACAAACAGATGTGTGGGGTAGGTAGGAAGAAAAATCTACCAAAAGATGTTACTGAAATGACAAAATACTGGGACTTCAGAGGAACTGGGAACACAACCATCACTGGTCTTCCATAAGACCTGTGAACCAAACACTTTCAGTTATCCCTTTTGCAAGTTAAGCTGGAATGGACGCAGGACCTGTGATGGGACATGACGCAGCCATAAGTCAACCACAGGCTGCTGTGGCAAAGAGAGAAACTTTCTGTATGGGTACGTAACAGCACGATTTGTGTGTGTGTGAAGATTTCACACCATCTTCTGAAGCATGTGGGGTTGCCTGTCACAGGAAATTAAAATGGATCATATTACTAATGTACTTCTTAATGGTATTATAGGAAAATTTGTATGTACACCAAATCTGGAGGTTATATTATGAAGTGTTTCTATACTTACAAGAGGAAAGGGGAAGCAGACTTAAGGTACTTGCAGAGGATGATTAGGGCCATGAAATACAAGGGGATAAAAAGGTAAAACTATCCTCAGGATACCTGCAATACCAATGACAACAAAAATTCTGCAGATCAGAAACCTCGTAATATTAAAAGAGGAATTGTGGAGAGAGTGAACCAAGTGGATAAAAGTTATTAGTGAAATATTAGCAAAATCTTCATCCCTCTGGTTGCAATGGGCACAA
The DNA here is from genome assembly GCF_000687285.1 of Phaethon lepturus. Classification (NCBI taxonomy): domain Eukaryota; kingdom Metazoa; phylum Chordata; class Aves; order Phaethontiformes; family Phaethontidae; genus Phaethon; species Phaethon lepturus. The sequence goes on from NW_010559779.1 coordinate 34,939, forward strand.
CACACTTTCTGGAAGAGCCATGATGGGATCATCAGCATGTGGCTCTCCCTGTTCAGAGCCAGAACAGTTGATGAAATAGGAGCAGTGTAACAAGAGAAGAAATGATCATAAGATGGATAGGACTTCAGTATTGAATTTAGAAATAAATATAATTAGTACAGTTATATGAAGTATTAAGTCTGTCCTGGATACTCACCTGCAAGAATTTAAAAGCGATAAACTCCAAGAAAGTATTTCTTTATATTTATTTTAATAGTATATCTAAAAACTTTTTTACAAGTAAACTAAACAAGGGAAGACTCAGATTGCTAAAAGTAGATACTTTATGAAAAGTGAGGTGTCTCCAGCTGTGGAATGGTCTTGGAAGTATGATGACTTTGGAAGATATTTTACGCTGTGTGGGGTTAGCATTGCCATATTCAATATTTCTGAGCACCAGCACGCAAAGGAAAGACCTGGCACAGAGTGGGATCAGAGGTGGGAAGTGACGATTGACAAGTGCAGGTAGCGACCTCATGACTCAATAAGAAAAGAGGACAATCTGGTCAGGGAATTTGGCATGCCAGGAGCCCTTCGAGTCACTCATCCACAAATCATAGAATCACAGAACAGTTTGGGTTGGAAGGGACCTTTAAAGGACATCTAGGCCAACACCCCTGCAGTGAGCAGGGACACCTTCAACTAGACCAGGTTGCTCAGAGCCCCGTTCAACCTGACCTGGAATGTTTCCAGGACGGAGCATCTACCACCTCTCTGGGCAACCTGTGCCAGTGTTTCACCACCCTCATCGTGAAAAATTTCTTCCTGTCAGCCTGCCTGATAGCTGAACCCATGACTGGATGGGGCTGCCTCAACCTGCCACACGCAGCAATGGACAGAGCTAAGGCACTTACTGTGAAGGGAATTC
>NW_010559779.1:35876-44935 GCF_000687285.1 Phaethon lepturus
CGCACAATAGATGAAAGAGATGAGTCAAGTGTTGTCTTTCAGCATTTAGTTTCTGTGTGTCTCAGATTAAAAATGTAAAGGTGTGTTGTGCAAAAGGATGCAGGCACAGTGTGAGACCTGGCATTGCGGTGCCTGACTTTGAAGTGGTTGGCATCTGCTTCTGAAGTGCAATCCACAGCCCCACGTTAGCTGCCTGCACTCTCTACGGCGCTCTTCCTAATAAGATTAAAAGCAGCAGCACACTGAGCAGTGAGCCACAAACACTACTTCAAGAAAAAAGCTAACGAGAGAGGTGGGTCTGAAATCCCATCCTCCTTCAGCTTTGGACTCCCAGAAGAGGATTAGCTGTGCTAGAGAGTCACATGCTGGAGCCCCTCCGTTACAGTAAACCATCTTCCGAGTTTCAGATAAAATTTGTGGAGAGTCTACACCAAAGCTTTTGGACTAGGACACCCAGACAGTGTAGTTGTAGTAATCCTCAGTAGTATAATACACGTCTTATTGAGGACACAGGGAACTGTAGATGTTGAGAAGCTGAACCACCACCACACTTGCAGTCCCACCTGCAGAAACTGCTGTTGGTCCTAACAGAAACCAACCTGGATATGCTGGGCTACAAAAAGAATGAAAAAGACAGCACAGCACAAAAGATAGGCTGATGGGAAACATCCCAGTAAGGGTGGCTGAATCAAGAATAGTTCCTCTACTTTTTTAACAAAAGCATCTGACAGTGCTGTGTTTTCAGTGGACCTTATTCTACTTGTATGTATTAGACTTGCTCTGATGACATACACTAGACTGAATGCCTGAAACGGTATATGTAGAGAAAGGCCTGAGGTACAACATGGGTGATGAACTTCCACTTACATGGGGTACGTGCAGATGCAGAATTTTAGGTGTGACAGAACTAACTGGTGAAACCAAAGTGTCTGCAGACCAAGGGACAGAGATTTCTAAGAGAACTACAAATTAATGTTAAAGGTCCCCAGAAAGAGTCCAAGTCCTTTTGTCATCTCAGAAGATGAAATTCAGAAACAGAAAAGGACAGAAGTGAAGGAAATACCAAAAAATTATGAAAGGTAGTTTTGCATTTTTGTAAGTAGCAGGTGTGCAAACTATGGTGTAACTTACATGTTAAGTGTGGATTAGGCAATATAATAGCTGCACTGAGTCCATACAGGCCAGCGGAGCCTGCCCTCAAAGGCTGCAATAAACAGAGTAAGACATGACAGAAAAAAGTGAATGCAAACCCATAAAATAAAGTAATGGCAAAAAATCACCACTATTTTGGTTATGAGAGCACTTCTGAAACTGATGTAGGATTGCATAATACTGCAAAGGGTGCTGCACACACGCGCAGAATATTGTTCTGGCTTTCTAAGAGTTAAGCCTATCAAAAAACCTAAATCATATGCTAATTCATATGTATTTTACTAAATGTAAGAATTTGAGAGTTGTAGATCTCATTAATTCACGCTTGCCAGTTACCATAACCAACCAGCACTATTGCTGCTCTTCTTTGTCTATATTCTCACTTGCGTGCTCCTGACTGCTTTTCTCCTCATGCAAGGGGGCATACAGATGTGCACTGACAACTGGGAAGACACTGTCCTTCACATAATATTCCAGAATTTTAACAATAAAATAGAAATAAAAAGTTAAGGAAAGGCATTAATCTTAATGGCAGAATGACAAAGGTGATGTTTGGCAGATTCTATTTTAATGCATGCACACAATGCTACTACATACACCTTATGTACAAAAACTCCCTGCATTACAATAGATGAATAAAGTTGCAAAGTAGTATTTAAAGGACAGGACTTTTATCTCTGTGAAAGTTTATGGGTGTGATTTGGATCCCTACAATAGCTTGAATATTGTAGCAAACTTTCCTGTGACTGGTACAGCTTGTTCTGAGTTGAAAAGTCGTGGCTTAAAACCTAAATCCAAGCATTGCTCAAAACCCCACTGCTGAGATCAGGTGGATGCTTGATGATTAACCAGTTCATGCAACAATGATGTGAAGGCAGAAGACACAAAACGAATACCCCAGAAGAATAAAGGAGAGCACTATTAACAAATCCAATTACATTTGCAACAGTAGGTGCCAGGTCTTTTCCCCGACAGGTTAGACTCCTAGGTCAGCAACTGTTACTGTCTTCGGTGAGCGGCTTTTCATCTCGGGCTACTGAACAGTGCTGACAAACGCTGACCTTGCTCGACCATGGTCATTAACTATGTTCACCACCATGAATTTAACAGCACCTTCTGTTTTACGCTACTTTCTCTGACCCATTTCTTCCTGGCTTCTCACTCAGACCCGGCTCAGGATTCCCCTTTGCCAGGATGAAGCCTCAGTGTCAAGTTTTCCCAAATGCTGGTTTGGTTTTTTTCAATCTATGACCTGGCCTGGATGGCTAAAGGGAAGAGGCTCTGCAGTCTGTCAGGTCTGACAGTTCCCCCAGGCTAGAGAAGCAGACATGGCTCTTTCAGAAGGTATTAGACTGCCAAGGGGACTATTAGGAACAGAAAAGGAAGGCAAAACAGTCCACTGGGTCCCACTTTCTGAGCATGCAGTGTGGGATGAAACAATTTGTGTCCTGCGTTTGGGAGACCAAACAGAGAAGTAAGCTCTCTATGGGAAAATAAAAACGAAGGTTTTCTTGCACTCATAATTACAGAGCACAGTCATCCAGGTAGTTCAGCGTTTCACAATATACATATTATTCAGGCAAATTTTCTATGATTCACAACTCAGCTATTGAATTATTAGATGCAGTTGTTCAAAATTTCACACTAGAGAGAGAGTGTGTGTGCAGATTTGATACTGCCAGCGGTTGTTTGGTGGATAGAAATTATGCAGCAGTGAGAGAGGACACTTGAGTAAAGGGGAAAAGACAAGCACCATAAAATATCATACCTTAAAATATCATTGGTTGAAAAATCCCATTATTGTTGGGATGAGCTGATAACAGTGAGCAGCAGAAATTCCCTATTTCAGGAAAGGATAAATAGGCTTTTCCTTAAGTGTCAGCTGTTTGGACTCTAACAATAAGCATGTATCTATTAATGGAAAGAATGCAGCTAAAACCGTCAAAAGTGGTTGGCTCTACAATTTGTAATCTGGGTGGCACCTCCAAAATTAGGATATTTCTTGGAGCACAAAACATTCTTCCCTGCCACTCAGGAGAGCCTTGCCAGTGAAGAGTCTCAAGTGAATTATGATGTTCTCCCATTCAGTGGTGAGGATGAAATCGATAGCCCATTGCTCAATGTTAATAATAATCTTTATATAACAGAATTAAAAAAAAATACAAGAATATTTATGAAAAAAATCTGATTTATCACACATTGAGAATATGCTTTGCCTGCAGCAGCCATCTGTCTATGCAGTTCACAGCTCTGTTTTCTGTAGGAGACAGGCTGTCATCTGAAACGTTTCTTTTTGCTGTTTATTTTGAGGTTCTCAGTTTGAAGGAGATCAAGTATTTTGTATATTTTTTTAAGCACAAGAGCACATATTTGAAGGCTGACACATGAATCAAAGGCCCAGGGAAGGTGTTAAGCTTGTATATAAGTTTAAGTGGAAGTGAAGATTGGGTCAGATGACTGTCAATGGCTGGAAAAGCTTTCAAGCAAAGTGCCTCAGAGAAGGGTAATACTACTTTTCAAATCCGAATGAGTGTGTACTGAGCAGTTTGGAAAAACAAGTATGTTGTCTTCTCCAACACCATTATGACCTTTTAACTTTTGACAGTGCAACTGTGGCAAGAGTGCCCGCTTGTAATTCTCTCCAAACCAGCATTTTCTGCATGTATGACCCTTTATGATGGAGTTAAGAATGTGTATTGTTAACTATCAAAAGATTAATCCCTTTTCTTAGCTTTTTCTTTCTATTTTGTTGTTAAGGTTCTGTAATTCTGTGAGAAGGACAGTGTCTTCCCAGTTGTAGGTGCACATGCATATGCCTCATTGTTAACTATATCTACATTGACATGAAAGGCAGGCTCCTAGGGGGGAAAAAACAAGGGAAAAAAATGATAGTTTCAGAGGTTGATAAAGATCTGATCTGTATTGGATTTAGATGTTTCAGGGAGAAAATAGGGGGTATGCTTTCCATCTTGTTTTGCAGCAATATAGTCATCTTCAAAACTGCATCAATAAAAGAAACCAGTAGCAGTGACTCTAATGTTTTTGCTCTAGAACCACATTATGGAATGTTCAGCTGGGCAAAATCAGTGCATGCCTTGCTAGATACAGAGGTCAGGTAGCAGAAAAGGAAGTACTCTAGTTAACCAAACACAGTTATGTCCTCAGCAGAGGAGAGAAAGACAAACATTTTTCCTTGAAAGAGGAGTAAATGCAAGCTTTCAATAGCGAAAGCTGAGATGAGACATGCAGTATGTTGAAAGTGAATGAGTAAAGAGGAAGGCAATAATCTGGAAATGAGGCAGCTGAGAGAATGAAAAGAGAAAATGCAAAATATACAGAGAGAGAGAGAGAGTAGAGGAAACCCAGGAATGAGGGGGAGGGAAGAACATTTCAATACTTATCTGGATCAGTCCAAAGCCACTAATTTCTGTAATACTTTTTCATCAGTTTCAACAGGATTTGACTCAGAGTTTAACTTGAGTTTATATTCCTATTAGCCATGCAACTGTGTGCAGCAAAAGGAAGAGAATTTGCAGGATCTGGTTGTTTCAAGATAAACAGGAATGTTGGGCTGACAAGTCTGGAGGAAAATAATCCTGCTCAACTAAACAATAAAATGGCTTAAAGTATATTCTAGGTTTATGTTTGGTTCACATGGGTTCAGTTGGAAAGACTGTGTAGATGTGGTGAATACACACCTTACTACTGCTCTGGTGGTTGTGTTGTTTTGGAGTAGAAGTCCATTTAGGACAAGTTGTATCTAGGAGGGAAGCAAGAAACAGAAGAAATTTCTGGTAAAATTTTGTCAGCTATTTGCAACATAAAAGGAGCACCTGTATGTTGAGATGGAAATGCATGCTTTAAGTGTTATGAAGTGAAGAAGGGCTTGGACAGTAACTCCTCCTCAGGGTTTAGTTATACAAAATCCCTAGTTTGTTCAGTTTTAAAACATGTTTGGTTTTTTTCTCCACTGAAAGAGGCAAACAAAATCTAAGACCCCTGATCTCAGGCAAGAAAGTATCAGATTCCACCTTCCTTCAAGGTCAAACAAAACAATCAACTAAAAGGGCAAAATCCCTGTTTCTGAGAGTCATTACATTGTCTCACCAAACTCCACAACTGCAGAGAACCTAACTCAGGAGCAGATGCAGTTTATAGCAACAGTGATGGAGTCAAACCGGCCGCAGGGCTGCTTCTCGCCATGTTCCCCTATCTGAAAAATGGATTCCTCTCTGCTCCTTCCTCCTGTCCTCTTTCTATCTGTGCAACAAGCCTGAGGAGAAGGTGTGTAGGAGGAAAACAGGGGAAAGAGGGAGAAAGCAGACTTCATAGGAGACATCTGATCTGGAAGTTGCCAGGGTGCATAATTAATTGCTGAACTGGTGAATCAAAAAAGAATATGGGAAGAGCACAAGCAGGCTAGACTTCTTATAACAAAAACACACAGTGGAAAATGAAAATCTGTAGTATATTAATAAGATGTGTAAGAAGATAAAAGTTTCCTACAAGTCACTTCAAAACACTTTTTTTCAGGACAGCAATCCATTTTGGCTTCGGAACAGGGACTGCTGGAAAGAGCACTGACCAGGCTGATCTCCTGCACTGAGTGCCATTGTACTTGCTCTACGTTACAGGAAGCAGTTCAACAGATACATCTGCAATTGGATTAATTTTGAAGTAGAAGTCATGCCCTCCAAAAACCCAGTATATTTTATGGCTAGGTAATATATGATAACCACTGTAAGTTAGAAAAAGTTTATGTGTCAATCACCTTAGTGCCCTAGCCAGGAGAGCCATAGGTATTGCCATAATGCTAAATGAAAAGGAAAAAAAAATGTTTTTCTTGCCAAAACATGAATATGTGCCAAATGCTTTTCAAAATTTTAAAAAGTCAAAATACACAGAAGTGTATTTTTGTGTTTCAAATATTGCTGTATATTGTGAAGAAGTCCTGATAACGACATCTGTTACATTAAAATGACAAGCAAGAAAAGAAAAAGATGGATTTGTAGTTTGCCTAAACGAAACTCTCTGATCATTTCTATTACTCACAGCTCGTTCTTTCAGCCTGTGATATCACTTACTTCTATAGCCCTTATTCCATCACAATAACCCCTGGGGCAAATACTGCAGTCTAGGGATAGCCTGATAAATGGTGATCCCTACACAGCAAACAGCTTTACTCTGCAAGACTAACAGCGAAGGAGATCAGTCAGAGCTGTTCAGCTGTACCAGCCAAAACACAGAAAACAGGTCACATAAGGGGCTACAGCTATTCTGTATCTTGAAGACCTTGGAGGCATTCTCTTGGGATAATCCACTCTTTCTAGTATTACAGAGTGAATTATTTTCACCCAAACTTCATGTAGGTCCATAACAAATCAGCAGAAGAAGGGTTTTCACAGAGTCTATAATCTGTACTTGGTGATCCATACAATTTCCAGTTAGTGGTTTCTGAGTTCTTGAGATGTTCTGCTTATTAGAAATTAGTCAGGAAAAAATAATACAAAACACTTCAGACTTCTTGCCAGTTCCCTAATGCTTTTCCTTATAACACACTACAATTTTTGATAAACAGCCTCTCATTGGAGTTTTCCCAGTAGTTACTGACTTCACAACATGCCCCCTTTGTGGTTTTGCCCTCTGTAATTATATTTCATCCTCAGAGCCCTAAAGCAGTACTCTTTCACCTGGAGTGTCTCAAGTGAATATTTATTTTCTTTGAAGAGAAGTGATACAAATAAATAACAAAAGGAAAAGGAAAAGGAAAAAAGGAAAAGGAAAAAAAGAAAGGGAAAAGGAAAAGGACACAGACAATAAAATACCATCCTGTACTCTGGGTGTTAAGGGAAGGAATTTCTACCAGTAGTTTTACCCTACTCTCTTCTTTTTCGAATACTAAACATAAGGTACAATACACTTCACAGTTTGCGCTGGCCATGTTAATGATGTACTTCGTTTCACAACAGTCTTCTACCCAGTCTCCAGGAAAAATAACTGTGAACAGTGAATACTTCCTTTTTAAAACATAAGCAAAAAATTACAGCAAAATTCACCTATGTGTAGGAAAGCCATCTAAGCCTCAATTTGCTCTTAGAACAAGACTTAAATGGTGGATAGTTGCACTGGTCTTATTAATATCCTCTGTGCACACAAGAGATTTCAGAAAACATTAAACTGTGTTATTGTGTAAAGATGATATTAGTAATAAATCTAAGATAATAGGGAGAAATCACAGATATTACAAAAAGATGTAAAATATGAACCCAGACAGTTTTGCATTCAAAGACACACTTCTGTTATTTTCTCAAGCATTCAATGAAGTGAGCAATAGTTTTTGGTTTATTTATTATCAATTTACCTTATTCAGTTCCTTGTTCCCTTGAGAAACTACTTGTAGGCTTCATTACTTGATTTCTTCTGCTTCTCTGCCTTTGGTTCCATGGCAACCAAGGTAAAATTAGTAGCAGAGAGGAAATCCCAAGCAGCCCTGAGCTAGAATCTTAGGAAATTCACCTTTTTATTTCATAGAACCAAAGAATCACAGAATGGTTGAGATAAAAGGGATCTCCAGAGGTCATCTGGTCCAACTCTCCTGCTCAAGCATGGCCACGTAGAACATGCTTCCCAGGACCGTGTCCAGGTGGCTTTTGAATCTCTCCGAGGATGGAGACTCCTCCACCTCCCTGGGCAACCTGTGCCAGTGCTCAGTCACCCCCACAGTGAAAAAGTGTTTCCTTGATATTTGGGGGGAACCTGCTGTGTTTCAGTTTGTGCCCATTGCCTCTGGTCCTGCCCCTGGGTGCTACTGAAAAGTGCCTGGCTCCATCCTCTTTACCTCTGTCCATGTTCTTTTGTACTGGGGAGTCCAGAACTGGACACAGCACTCCAGGTGTGGCCTCACAAGTGCTGAGTAGAGGGGAAGGATCACCTCCCTTGACCTGCTGGAAATGCTTTGCCTAATGCAGCCCAGGATACCATTAGCCACCTTTGCCACTTCTGGCTCATGTTCAGCTTGGTGTCCACCAGGAACCCCAGGTCCTTTTCTGTCAATCTGCTTTCCAGCTGGTCGGTCCCCAGCTGGTACAGTTGCATGGGGTTCTTCCTCCCCAGGTGCAGGACTTGGCACTTCCTCTTTGCATGGGGTTCTTCCTCCCCAGGTGCAGGACTTGGCACTTCCTCTGTTGATCTGCATGAGGTTCCTCTGTCAGCCCATTTCTCCAGCTTGTCAGGGTCCCTCTGGATGGCAGCACGATGCTGTGGTACATCAGCCACTCCTACCAGTTCCTGTCATCAGCAGCCTTGCTAAGGGTATACTGACCCACCATCCAGATCATGAATGAAAATGATGAACAGGACTGGACCCTGTATTGACTCCTGGGATACACCACTAGCTACTGGCCTCCAACGGGACTTTGTGCCACTGATCACCACCCTCTGGGCCCAGCCATTCAGCCAGTTTTCAGTTCACCTTACGGTCTGCTCATCCAGCCCCTACATCAACAGCTTCTCTATGAGGATCTTATGGGAGATAGTGTCAAAAACTTTGCTAAAGTCAAGGCAGTATCTACTGCTCTCCCCTCATTTACCAGGCTAGTCATTTCATCACAGAAGTTTATCCTCCTTATTTAAAAAGGAGGATGTTAAACTGAATGTGTGGTTTGATGAGATGACTAGTTCTATATCAGGATTTATGTGGAGTGAAAATTGCTAATATACCTGCAGGTAACAGCCAGTCCTTAAAACACCACAATGCTTGGAGAGCCACCAAAACTAGCTGAGTATCAGGAGTTACATTGTTGAAAGCGCTTTGCCAGCACTTATTTAAAAAAAAAAAAACAAAAACAAAACTAAAGAAGCAAAGCTTCTTTTTCTTTTGGAGGGTAGGAGGGCTCTGCAGAGGGATC
>NW_010559780.1:0-6356 GCF_000687285.1 Phaethon lepturus
CTTTGTCATCACTCTTAAGTATTCAGTAACATCTTTTAGGATAAGGAATAAAGTAGGAGAAATAAAATAGTGTTGTCATTTGGAGGTATGCCATGGTTCACATGAATGTTTCTTGGTGCTGCCATAAAATCTGGAAGTTGAACCTTATTCCTACCTCTCTCTTTACACTGACTCAGTTTCACGGAAGTCTTGTCCTCGAGTTTTTCATCTCCAGTTTTTGAAATCACTAGAACAATTTTGGCATTGCTTCCAGAACAAGGTCAATAAAACTTCAAGGTCTTACTCTAAAAGCTTGGTTGGGCTGTGAAAGCTGTCTGTGTTTACCCTATGTGTCATGTTTCTATGCAATGTTTCATCAGCTAGATGAAATCCAAGCTAAAGATATACATGGCATTAACTGCTGCCTGACTTTCAAAAGGAATACACACTTGTGCTTTATTGAGGCTGAAATCAATTCCTCAGATGGTTAGGAAATATTACAGATGCTGAAAATGTATATTTTGTTAGATAAAAATTTTGAAATTTCAGAATATTTTATCTTGCTCAAAATATTAAGGAATTGCTGGTTTGTTTTTTTTTTTTTTAATTAGGATAGAGAATCCACTATGAAATAAATTTCTGGGTTTTTTTCATTTTTGCTGATCTTTGTAAACAAAGACCAATTTTGCAAATTCTTATGTGCATTCAAGAAGCAGGAGTCACCTCCCCATTTCTTTATCCATCTAACAGGCATCCAGCCTGGGTTAGTTTGCCAGGTTCCCAGCACAGCTAGTACAGAAGGATTGGTAGGTGCAAACACTGCTACATTCCTCACCAAAGTTATCTCAAACAGGAAGCCTAAATTATCCTCTTGCATTGCCTGCAGAGGGAGAGAGGATGGCCAGCTTCGAGTACACAACAAATTTTTAAACATCTAAAATTCAGTGGGATGAATGTTGCTCAAAGAACTCAAATGAATTGGAATACCTCTATGAGTAAAAATTAACCTAGATGAAGATCTGCAGTATTAGATTCACACTGTCTGTATTTTCCCCATCAAAAAAAAAAAAAAACCAAAAACCAAAAAAGGCTAAGTTATCTTGAAGTTTGTGACATCAGAGACAAAATAGCATGGTATATAATAAAGGACTGACTTGTGTCCACTTGCTAAAACTGATTCTGATACAAAAGAGGCTGCAGGAGAGAAAAGAAATATCACACACCAAAAGGATTCTCATTTTCTAGTAGGAGGAGAAAAGAAACAAATCTGACATATCTCCAAGATTTCAGTTGTTGTATAGCATAAGGAGGATGTCTACCTTTTGACCTCCTGAAAGGAGTTTGTTTGTTTGTTTGTTTGTGTCTGTCTTTCATTCTTTCTTTCTTTCTTTTGTTCTTTCTTTCTTTTTAGCAAAAAGTGGCAAATCTTTTTCAATCTGACATCAGATTTGCTCTCTGATTAAATTGTTTTTTGGAATTTCTTATCAATATATTCTGGGTAACTATCATACAGATGCAGCATATCTTAGAAATGTCAGAACACCATCTGTGAGCAGAAAAGAAAGAACAGGATAGACACTGAAAAGAAATATCTGAGGGGTTTTAATTAATATGACAATACTGTGATTTTTAAAATTCAAAATAAGCATGAGTGTCAGAGATAAAGGAAATGCTGCACCTCATAAGTGAATACTTTGAACAATCAGCAACTTTACAAAGAGGTTTAGGGTATTTTTTTTCCTTAATTTTTACATGGGCATTAAAATAAATACCCTGAACTCCCATCAAAAATGCATGAACTAACTTGTTACCCAGTCCCCCTAACTTCAAGATCTGTCTGTTTTTTGAAAATTTGATTCACAGAGGTGATTGGATAGTAATTCTGCACTTCTGATGTATTCTGATAATTTTTTGAATCAGAATATAAACTGCATCTTCTCTGTACACCAAACCATCAGACTGTAGATGTCCAGGAGAGGCCTCAGGAACATTTAAATCCAGAGATTTGTAAGACTCACTAATCTGACTTCTTCGTTACCAGGCATCTAGAGAGGAGAATTCAACTTTACGTCTACAGTCATGTGGTCTTCAGCCTGAAGTAGCCCCAGCCTCTAAAAAATTAAAAACAGACAAAAAGTTCATTCCATGCTATTAGGCAGTTCTGCCCATCCACAGAAAACACAGATGGATTTCAGATTTCAAGACTGAAAATTACCTTTATTTCAAACCACTGCAAAGGATGGAAAAGTATTGAAACAGTCAATGAAGGGAAATAAAAACAACCTTACAAGGTATTCAAAATATTTTGTTTGAGTTTGACTTTCATGTAATACAAGTGAAAAATCTGAATTATTAATTTGGAAATTAAGCAATAAACATTTTGTCATTCTGAAAATGCCAGCCTAGGACACGATAATTTGATGTTGCTATGCCTTTTTTATTGAGTGAAATCCAAAACAAATCAGACTTATTTAATTATTATTATTTTTCGTAGTGCCATTTAGTTCCCCTGAGGTTTCTTTAACTCCTTCTGTACTCAGAAGGATTCTGTATTCAGGATTGGAGAAGTGCTGGAAAGAGATTTTTTCAACTGACCCACATCACTGGCAATGCGTACAGCACAGTATTATTCAAGAGAGCAATGGGCTAATCAAAACTGTGTCATTTGGCCAGTATCAGTAGTTTACGACTCATCTGAAGTCTAAAAAGTCCATCTAATATATCTGCTGCAGAATGTAGGAAAAACCCACATTCTTAAATAAAACCAGATAAGAAAGATGCATACACGTATAGCAATAAAACAATCCTCAAATCGACGCTAGCTTGTTTATCTTTCTCTTTATGGGAGAGGAATGCTGTTTACAGTACTGTTTGCCCTACCAAAAATCCCAACACACACAAGAGCTTTATATTTATCGGTCTTTGCTGGTGCAACCGTCTCTGTTGGTTTCTTTTTGTCCTTATCAGTGTTAATAGTAAAGATCATTGCAAAGTACAACAGAAAAAGAAAATATTATACGCACATGGCTCAGTGTAAGTCTCATATTGGTTGGTACTCTTAACTACAACTAGAATTAATGCTATGTTTACACAGAAAAGGATCAGGCATACGTTAAATAAAAACACTGCAGATACAGTTAAACTGGGTTTCAGTTCAATCACCCAGCTGGAAAATACTTCATATATGCAATTGAAATAGGGTTACAATTAATATAAGCCACAGTATAAGTAATAAGGTAATATATTCAGATAGTTTATCTTAGTTGAATCTCATCTAGTTCTGAATATTGTGCGATTGTCAGAGTGGCAGGTGAAACTGGATGTAGGATAATGTCACTGTGAAACATGCAGTTTAACTCACTTGCAGACCTGTTTATGGTTTGTCTGATATGCCCTTGACCTAACCCTCCATTTTTATAAAAAGTCTTGAAACCTACGTGTTTTAACTGAAGAATCCAAAGAGGTTATGTACTGGGACTTGCACCTTTTTTTAAACAGTATTTTTTTCACTGTATGTTGTGATCCAAAAATATAAAGTAACACATTCAGGAGCATCCATTGCAAATATATTTTTGCAGCTTGATCTGACTCAGACGAAAACTCATTTTTCTAAAACAATGTATTGCTGAAAGCTTTCAGTAGCTCTGCCTGTGTTTTTGTATTAAAAAACAATGCCACTTGCTATTAATGTTATTAATTACTGCTACATATGTAGTAGTTAACATATTTAATTAACTTTTACATTTGTCCTGGTTTCAGCTGGGATAGAATTAATTTTCTTCATAGAAGTTAGTATGAGGCTGTGTTTTGGATTTGGGATGAAAATAATGTTGATAACGTGCTGATGTTTTCAATTGTTGCTCAGCAGTCAAGGGCTGTCCAGGTTCTCACGCTGCCCCACCAGCGAGCAGGTGGGGGTGCACGGGGAGCTGGGAGGGGACACAGCCAGGACAGCTGACCCAGGCTGGTCAAAGGGGTATTCCATACCATATGACGTCACGCTCAGTATATAAAGCTGGGGGAAGAAGAAGGAAGGGGTGGAGGGACGTTCGAAGTGATGGCGTTTGTCTTCCCAAGTCACCGTTACGCGTGATGCAGCCCTGCTTCCCTGGGGATGGCTGAACCCCTGCCTGCCCGTGGGGAGTGGGGAATGAATTCCTTGTTTAATTTTGCTTGTGTGCGCGGCTTTTGCTTTACCTGTTAAACTGTCTTTATCGCAAACCATGGGGTTTCTCACTTTTACCTTTCCAACTCTCTCCCTCATCCCACCAGCAGGGAGTGAGTGAGCGGCTGCGTGGTGCTTAGTTGCTTACTGGAGTTGAACCACAACAGCATTATTCCACTTTCAGAATATTATTTATAATTAAATGGAATTGAGTTGACTGTCATTTTACTGTGATATAACAGAATAAGCTCTAACATCCTATTAATATTAAAAAGTATATTTAAATCATATAGGAGCTGCCATGAAAGAAACAGAAGAATGCTTGCTTTCCAAAGATTTTGAACCCAAATAGGGTTAAAAAACACAAGTTCTGAAACTTTTTAAGGAATGAATGTTTAAAAATAACACACCAATGTTAATACCTTTTTCTTTAATAAAAAATAGTTAGATTGCCAAGACCAAATAATACTCAGTTGGCTGGGCTGTTGTTTAAAGAATTTCTTATTCCAGTTGCATTTACCTGGATGCACAATGCCTGACAGACCCTTCTCTTAGGGAAGTCTGCTGAGTCCCTGGCACCCAGGTTAAAGTCATCACCAAACTTCCTAACCTGGTACAGTCCTTGGACTGTTACCCACTACTGCTCTTCCATGTGGGTGAAGACATAGCTGCAACTCATAGTCCAAGAGTGATCAAAAGAGACTTCAGGGCCTTGGGACAGTTGGTAAGGGAATCTGGAGCACGGGTTGTTTTTTCCTCCCTGCTTCCAGTTGCAGGCAGCGACACAGGAAGGAACAGATGGGCCCAGTCTATTAATGCATGGCTCTATGACTGGTGCCACTGCCACAGTTTCGAGTTTTTTGATAATGGGACAGCCTACATGGCACCTGGCTTGCTGGCATCAGATGGGATTATCGTTTCTCAAAAGGGAAAGATGGTCTTTGCTCACAAGGCAGCTGGGCTTATTGACAGGGCTTTAAACTAGACTTGAAGAGGGAAGGGATAATATCAGGCTCACCCACAACAAGCTGTGGGATGACACACCAAGGTTAGAGGGACATGGTGCTAACAAGGCCCCACAGCCTGCTGTGCCAGAGAAAGACCTTGGAGGAGTTAAAAGGGGTTCCTCTAAGATGGTGACATGGCTGACAGCCCAGCTGAAGTGCCTCTACACCAATGCACGCAGCATGGGTAACAAAGAGAAGGACTTGAAAGCCACTGTGCTCGTAGAAAGCTACGACCTGGTTGCCGCTACTGAAACTTGGTGGGATGAATCCCACGACTGGAGTGTGGCTATCAATGGCTACAGTCTGTTCAGAATGGACAGGTGAGAAAGGTAGGGTGCAGGCATTGCCCTCTATTCCAGGAAATAGATAGAGTGCGAAGAGCTGTCTCTGAGGAATAGCCACGAGCACGTTGAAAGCTTATGGGTAAGAATCATGGACCAAGGCATCAAAGGGAACCTTGCGGCTGGTACCTACTACAGGCCACCTGACCAAGAGGAGTCTATTGACGAAGCCTTCATCCGGACAAGGCAGCAGAACAGAGCTGGCAGATCTCTAAGGATGCTTTCCATAGAGCACAAGAGGTCTCAATCCCCAGGTGTAAGAAATCAGGAAAGGAAGGCAAGAGGCTGGCATGGCTGAGTGGAGACCTGCTGGTCACGCTAAAGGGCAAGAAGGAAATGCACAGGTAATGGAAGCAAGGACAGGTATTGTGGGATGAGTATAGGGACATTGCCCAGTTGTGTAGGGATGGGGTCAGGAGGACCAAGAGCTGGTTGGACCTGAACTTGGCAAGGCATGCAAAGAATAATAAGAAGAACTTCTATAGGTATGTCAGCCAGAAAAGGAAGGTCAAATAAAGCATAACCCCCTTGATGAGCAAGACTGGCAGACTGGTAACTATGGATAAGGAGAAGGTTGAGGTACTGAACAACTTCATTGCCTCAGTCTTCACTGGCAGTGTCTCTTCCGACACCTCTCAAGGGGGTGGACTGCAAGATGGGGACTGGAGGAGCAAAGTTCATTCCACTGTTACAGAAGATCTGGTTCGAGACCACCTGAGGAACCTGAACATGCACAAGTCTATGGGACCTGACGAAATGCATCCCAGAGTCCTGAGGGAACTGACTAATTTGACTAATTGATATTTGAAAAGTCCTGGCAGTCAGGTGAAGTCCCTGCAGACTGGAAAAAGGGAAACATTGAAC
>NW_010559780.1:6593-12044 GCF_000687285.1 Phaethon lepturus
CACGCTAAAGGGCAAGAAGGAAATGCACAGGTAATGGAAGCAAGGACAGGTATTGTGGGATGAGTATAGGGACATTGCCCAGTTGTGTAGGGATGGGGTCAGGAGGACCAAGAGCTGGTTGGAGCTGAACTTGGCAAGGCATGCAAAGAATAATAAGAAGAACTTCTATAGGTATGTCAGCCAGAAAAGGAAGGTCAAATAAAGCATAACCCCCTTGATGAGCAAGACTGGCAGACTGGTAACTATGGATAAGGAGAAGGTTGAGGTACTGAACAACTTCATTGCCTCAGTCTTCACTGGCAGTGTCTCTTCCGACACCTCTCAAGGGGGTGGACTGCAAGATGGGGACTGGAGGAGCAAAGTTCATTCCACTGTTACAGAAGATCTGGTTCGAGACCACCTGAGGAACCTGAACATGCACAAGTCTATGGGACCTGACGAAATGCATCCCAGAGTCCTGAGGGAACTGACTAATTTGACTAATTGATATTTGAAAAGTCCTGGCAGTCAGGTGAAGTCCCTGCAGACTGGAAAAAGGGAAACATTGCACCCATTTTTAAAAAGGGTAGCAAGGAGGACCTTGGGAACTACTGACCTGTCAGCCTCACCTCTTTTGCCTGGGAAGACCACGGAGCAGATCCTCCTAGAAGCTGTGTTAAGGCACATGGAGGGCAGGGAGGTGATTTGAGACAGCCAGCATGGCTTCACCAAAGGGCAAGTCCTGCCTGACCAACCTAGTGGCCTTCTATGGTGGAGTGACCACATCAGTGGACAAGGGAGGAGCTACCAATGTTGTCTGTCTGGACTTCTGTAAGGCCTTTGACAAGGTTCCCCATAAAATTCTTCTCTTTAAATGAGAGAGATATGAATTTGATGGATGGACTGTTTGGTGGGAGAGGAATTGGTTGGATGGATGCATCCAGAGGGTAGTGGTCAATGGCTCAATGTCCAGATGGAGATTGGTAACGAGTGGTGACCCTCAGGGGTCCGTATTGGGACAATTACTCTTTAATATCTTCACTAATAACATAGACAGTGGGATTGAGTGCACCTTCAGCAAGTTTGCAGATGACACCAAGCTGAATGGTGCGGTTGACATTCCTGAGGGATGGGATACCATCCAGAGAGAGCTGGACAAGCTCGAGGAATGGGCCCCTGTGAACCTCATGAGGTTCAACAAGGCCAAGTGCAGGGTCCTGCACATGGGTCGGGACAACCACTGCTATCAGTACAGGCTGGGGGATGAAGGGATTGAGAGCAGCCCTGCTGAGAATCACTTGGGGGTCCTAGTGGATGAAAAGCTGGACATGAGCTGGCAACGTGCACTTGCTGCCCAGAAGGCCAACTATATCCTGGGCTGCATCCAAAGCAGTGCAGCCAGCAAGTCAAGGGAAGTGATTCTCCCCCTCTGCTCTGCTCTCATAAGACCCCCCCTGCAGTGCTGCGTCCAGCTCTGGAGCCCTCGGCACAGGAGAGACATGGACCTGCTGGAGCGGGGCCAGAGGAGGCCCCAGCGATGCTCCGAGGGCTGGAACAGCTCTGCTGGGAGGACAGGCTGGGAGAGTTGGAGTTGTTCAGCCTGGAGAAGAGAAGGCTCCAGGGAGACCTTATTGCAGCTGCCAGGGCTTAAAGGGGACCTATAAGAGAGATGGGGACAGTATTTTTATCAGAGCCTGTAGTGATAGGACAAGGGGTAATAGTTTTAAACTGAAAGAGGGCAGATTTCAATTAGATGGAAGAAATTTTTGACAATGAGGGTTATGAAACACAGGCACAGGCTGCCCAGAGAGGTGGTAGGTGGAATCCCTGCATCAGCTGCATCCCTGGAAACATTGCAGGTCAGGCTGGATGGGGCTCTGAGCAACCTGATCTCACTGAAGATGTACCTGCTCATTGCAGGGGTATTGGACTAGATGACCTTTAAACATCCCTTCCCACCCAAACTATTTTATGATTCTATGATGCTATGTAACTATAGTTTTTGTTGAGATTTGGGAGGAATAAGACTGTCTGGAAATGTTATACCTCATCTGTATCCAAATCTCTTTCAGACTTATTTCAGTTTGCTTTACAGTGCTATTGCAGATTTTTATTAAGAAATAGCTCCACGTCCTTATAATTTTAAACTTATACAGACTTTTGAAGAAAGCTTATATCTATGCATCACACCTGACTTTGGATTTGGTGCTCCAGAAGCTTGATTCCTGGATCTGAATGACATTTCTGCTGTCATTCACTGTGGTTTAATGTTGTCGGATCATGCAACATCTCCCCGTTGACATTCACGGTGCATAAACAGCCCACAATTATCAAAATGAAAGGCTGTTAATGCCGCAAGAAGAATGCAGCCCTACCCCGGAGTGTGCAAAATGATGGGTTGCAATCACCAACCTTGGATAAGCGTTCCTGAACAGCCCCTTTTGACGGAAGTTCGGGTCTGAGTTTCAGAGCCCTATTCAGTGTGGTAATACACATAATTGATGCCTTTTCATCCTCCTTTGTTCAAATCTCCAGTCAGCTTAATTAAGATCTTGTGAGGGGGTAATGAAGTAAACATTTCAACGAATATCTGCATTAGTTTGATGGCAGATGCCTGTAATTAAAATACTGTAGCTACATTACAGCACATAGATTCCACGTTGCTTTCAAATCTGTTCAGAACTTCCCAAGTAAGTGTTTGTGGGTTTTGCCTGGATGGGATGATACCAGCCTAAGCCCTGAACCAGACACACACAAAGACTGAGGGAAGTCAAATGGGACATGGACTAGAACCCAGGCTCACCTTAGCTTTTCTTCATGTGGAAAGAACTTTGACTGTTGTGATACGTGTTAGAAAAAATTGGGTAAAGCCATCCGAGTATTAATTTAGTCAGGGTCAGATTTAAGAAGGATAGGTGAAAAAGGATGAGAAAAAGAAAAGCAAACCATACGGAAGAAGGAATGTGGTAGCTAAGAACTTATTTGGTAACATTGCCAAAACTGTCTACTGGCATGTTTTGAGAGGTTTGAGAGTTTACAAACATACACACATAAGATTATACCTTTGAGTTCAGGATCAGAGGATGGACCAAGATATCCCCTGTGGTGTGGAACACCCTAATTTTCATTAAATGGCTGTTGACTGCTATATTTAAAGGTTCTTGAACTAAACCATTCATCTCAAACTGCCTCGCCTCATAGCCAAGTAGGCACTTCCAGCTTTGCAATTGCTCTGACTTAGGTTGGCCATCTGCTTTAGGGGAGAGCAAACAGTTCCCATGGGGCATCTATTCAACACCTGGGATAGAAATATCACCCATTAAAGTAACCGTCATCATGTGCCATGGAGCAGCAGGCAGCGAGCTCATTTGCTTCAGCCATTAAAAGGTAAACCACCAGCTGGGGTGGGAGGGCTTCCCTGGAAGGTTTTATTACACTAACAGAGTTATGAAGGACATTTGAGCTCCTGGAAACTGAAATGACAAAGTCCAGAAGCAGAGGCGCTGGTAGTAAATAAGAAGCTGACAGAGTAATCTGACAGACAAACTATGTGGAGCAGAAAGGCACATGAATCAAAGTGAGTTGGCTTGTAGGTATTACTGCAGAGAGGAAAACAGCGGCCCACTTAAAGGCAGGACAAGAAATTATAAAGAGGTAGCTCTGATATGAAATTTCTTGGACAGAATTGATCCTTAACTTCTGGGATTTTTTATTGGTTTACCCAAACAGAACACTTGGCAGAAAAAAAAAGAAAACAAAAAACCCCAGTCCCCCCTTCTCTTTTTTGGGGGTCAGTAATACAAAACCTATTTGGGAAAACCAACATCATTGCTAGCCAGCAGATCCAAGACAGAGTCGTATCTTGGTACTTACATTTTGGTCTCATTAGAGAAACACATTTGTGCTGCATCTTCATTTCCATCCCAGATGATGAAAATGAAAGGGGAGAGGGATAGACAAGAGGAAAGAAAAAAACCAGAATCTCTTTCTTCTTCTGTTTCCTTCTTACCCACTACCCAATTAGTACTCTTACTGTGTTGCCCTTGTGTCATTGACTGTGATTTCCAGTATAGTGGTAAGTCCATCATTACCTCTAGCTGCCAAAGCTTTTTAATGAGGGAATTACCATTCAAACTGTTACAGCAAAAATGGAAAACACAATCTAGCAAATCCTCTTATCACCTGGTTACTGACAATGATCTAACTTGTGCAAGCCAATTCCAAACATCCGTTCACCTCTATAGTCTATTTTCTTGCAAGTGAAACCAGTTTGCTGCAGCCCAAGCTGGAAAGGACACAGATATCAATAAGCAAACTTCAGCCAGTCCAGAGCTCACTCACCCCGTGCTGGTTTCCTGCAGTACTCCCAGATGTTTGAATGAAAGCTCTCTGGGAAACATTTTATGTTATTAGTACTAAAAGGAATGAATTACAGAAAACAGAGATTCAAGAGACCCATTAGAGCTCCAAGGTACTGCAAATTGCTCTCAGGAGTCTATTTTATAGTGCTTTGTCCAGTGTAGTTCTCATTTTGCCAAGGGGATGTATGGGATCCAGAGG
This sequence comes from Phaethon lepturus, assembly GCF_000687285.1. Classification (NCBI taxonomy): domain Eukaryota; kingdom Metazoa; phylum Chordata; class Aves; order Phaethontiformes; family Phaethontidae; genus Phaethon; species Phaethon lepturus. The sequence goes on from NW_010559780.1 coordinate 11,133, forward strand.
GAAATGTTTCTGAAAGAGAACTATAACTATCTACAACAATGTAGGAACTCAGCAACTAAGAAAAGGAAAGAAGATTGCCTTTTTTGTTGTGCTACTACATTACCCAAAACAAGGCAACCCTGCTGCCACTGACATAAATAGGCATTATTTTTATTGCTAGGAAAGCTAGAATCACAGAATCACAGAATCACTAGGTTGGAAAGGACCTTCAAGATCATCAAGTCCAAACATTAGTCCAGCGCCACCATGTCCCCTAAACCATGTCCTGAAGCGCCACATCCACACGGTTCTTGAACACTTCCAGAGATGGCGACTCCACCACCTCCCTGGGCAGCCTGTTCCAATACCTGACCACCCTCTCAGTGAAGAAATTTTTCCTAATATCCAATCTAAACCTCCCCTGGCACAACTTGAGGCCATTTCCTCTTGTCCTATCACTAGTTACTTGGGAGAAGAGGCCAACACCCTCATCGCCACAACCCCCTTTCAGGTAGTTGTAGAGAGCGATAAGGTCTCCCCTCAGCCTCCTCTTCTCCAGACTAAACAACCCCAGTTCCCTCAGCCGATCCCCATAAGACTTGTGCTCCAGACCCCTCAGCAGCTTCGTTTCCCTTCTCTGGACACGCTCCAGTAAAATCTCCAGTAGAAAAACTACTTGAAAAAGTGGGTGTGTCAGAAAAAAAGCCTGGATGAAGTAAAAATAAATATGTGCTGGAAGAATTAGAGCAAAGTAATGGAACAGGCCTTTGACACAAGTAAAAATCAACCCTACTTTGCACCAGAGAATGTAATGAGTGAGCAGAATTATTTCCAGGACACTAAACTACTGTTACAACCTGTACTTGATAAGTATAACAAGGTCAATATGTGTGTCCTGGTTTCAGCCAGGGTAGAGTTAATTTTCTTCACAGA
>NW_010559780.1:12846-26346 GCF_000687285.1 Phaethon lepturus
GGCACTGGTGAGGCCACACCTTGAATCCTGTGTTCAGTGTTGGGCCCCTCACTACAAGAAGGATGTTGAGGTGCTGGAGCGTGTCCAGAGAAGGGCAATGAAGCTGTTGAGGCGTCTGGAGAGCAAGCCTTATGAGGAGTGGCTGAGGGAGCTGGGGCTGTTCAGTCTGAAGAAGGGGAGGCTGAGGGGAGGTCTCCCCTCACTCCCATCACTCTCTACAGCTGCCTGAATGGGGGTTGTGGCGAGGTGGGTGTTGGTCTCTTCTCCCAAATAACAAGTGATAAGACAAGAGGAAATGGCCTCAAGTTGCACCAGGGGAGGTTTAGACTGGGTATTAGGAAAATTTTCTTTCCTGAGAGAGTGGTCGAACATCGGAACAGGCTGCCCAGGGAGGTGGTGGAGTCACCATCACTGTAAGTGTTCAAAAAATGTGTAGACGTGGCACTTCAGGACATGGTTTAGTGGGCTTGGTGGTGTTGGGTTGGTGGTTGTACTTGATGCTCTTAAAGGTCTTTTCCAACCTTAATGATTCTGTGATTCTCTGATTCTGTAAAGAGATGAAAATATGTTGTTCTGGTCTTCCAAGGAGAAATTAAGCTAAAAAAAAAAAAAAATTGGAAATATATAAGAGCATCATACTGGGTTTGATGCTTTACATTTTTTTTAACATTTCAACTTACAGGTTCTTTGCAGAAAACTTTAGGGATGGGATTCAGCCTGGATAAATTCAATGCATTCAGGCCCCCATGTACGAGCAAGGTGTTTGGCACCTGACGAGAATCCATGGGCAGTGAAGACTGGGTTCAGCTACCCAAACACTGACTCCTTCCACTCTGTTTTCAGGCGTTTGCATCTTCCATTTGTGAGGACTGAGAATAATATTGCTATAAATTTAGGATGGCTTTTTAAAGCTGTTTAGAACCCTAAGTTGCTGACTGGTGCCTGGAGAGCTTTCTGAAGCATACTAGAAATATCAGTAAATGACTATATGTTTCTTCACACATTTAATTACCTGATGAATCTGGTCCTTGACCCTTCTTTGAACTATATGATCTAGGTGTTTTTAATAAAGAAATGCACTAGTTTTACAGCTGCTATCATAATTTCAAATATATGTGCATGTATTAAAGCTATAATGGCATATATAAATTTATTATCGTAACATAAATCCATTACTCTGTTAATTATTCCAAGCATATTTTGTGCATAGAATAATATTCCATACAACAGCTAATATTCATTAGGCCTCTTGGGTCATTCAGTGTATAAATTCTTTATGCTTAAAAATTGTGCTAGCTAATGCTGTGGTATTCATGCAATAACTCACAGGTTTAACCTTCAATTTCAAGTGATGCTAGCCTAGCAAGCCTTTTTGTTTTCCATTGATCCTCCAAGCTATGCCTATCCTACTAAGTAAAATGATTAAGGACATTTCTCTGAGGCCAAATGACATGGTTTGACTGATGCTCATACATCTATACGCTCTTTCCCATGAAATAAAGTGTCAAATCACAGTTCAAATTACGAGTGGAATAGTTTCTGAGAAATGTCGTGCCTAGACAGTGCCAGACCACTGTCCAGGGCTGTGCTAATTAGCACGCATCAAGAGCATGCCAGGAACTGTGCTAACCCTTAACAAGTATAGGCATTTGGAGGTTGGCACCTGCGCCTGTATCCTGACACCAGTTTGTCCCTGGCTGATCTTAGCTGCAGTTTACACACCACTGGGGTTCTAAGATGACTGGTAACAAAGCAAGATAATAAAGAAACAGCTTGTGGGCAAAGAACAATGTCTCAGGAATCAGAAAATTCCTTATCCTCACAGTTGTCATATGGAAATCATCAATACCAATGTCAAGATGTTCCATGCTTGACTTGTTGACCAGTCAGGTTGACCAGCCTGAAGGATCTCAAGGTGCATGTTTTCCTCTCCAGGGCTCATAAGGGATGTGGGGGGAAGCCCACTCAGCATCCACAAAATTACCTGACAACAGCTGACAATGATCTTGTGGGTGCTGATTTAGTTAATGATTGCCTAGAGAGGTAATAGACGTCCCATCCCTGGAAACATTCCAGGTCAGATTGGACAGGGGTCTGAGCAACCTGATCTAGTTGAAGATGTCCCTGGTCATTGCAGGGGGGGTTGGACTAGATGACCTTTAAAGGTCCCTTCCAACCCAAACATTCTGTGATTCTGTAAAGACTCTATGATTCTATAAAGGTAGGAAGAGCTATGTTTACAGTAGTTTTATATATAGCTTGAGGTCAGATATTGCCTTGGAGTGTACAGCTTAATTCTAATGTTCAACTGTATAGAACAGAGAATGATACAACATATGTACTTATTGTGGGCTACCCCTGGCTGGCAACCACTCACTCACTCCCCCATGCAGCAGAATGTAGGAGACAATTGGAAAAGCAAAATGAAAAAAACTTGTGGGTTGAGATAAAGACAGTTTAGTAAGTGAAGGGGCAGGGGGAGGGGTGTGTGTGGAGCAAAAAACCCAAACAAGTGATGCAAAGACAATCACTCGGCACCTCCCGCAAGCAGACCAATGCCCAGCTAGTCTCTCAGCAATGGCTCCTCAGAAAGAGGATACCTACTCACAACCAGGTTTTATTGCTGAGCATGACATGTGGCATGGAATATCTCTTTGGCCAATTCAGGTCATAGAATCATAGCATCACAGAATAGTTTGGGTTGGAAGGGACCTTTTAAGGTCATCTAGTCTAACCCCCCGCAGTGAGCAGGGACATCTTCAACTAGATCAAGTTGCTCAGAGCCCAGTCCAACCTGACCTGCAGTATTTCCAGGGATGGGGCATCTACCACTTCTCTGGGTAGCCTGTGCCAGGTTTTCACCACCCTCATTGAGAAAAAGTTCTTCTTTATATCTAATCCACATCTACCCTCTTTTAGTTTAAAACCATTACCCCTTGCCCTGTCGTTACAGGTCCTGCTAAAGAGTCTGTCCCCATCTTTCTTATAATCCCCCTCCAAGTCCTGTCAGGCTGCAATAACATGTCCCCCGGAGCCTTCTCTTCTCCAGGCTGAACAACCCCAACTCTCGCAGCCTTTCTTCAGATAAGAGTTGTTCCATCCCTCGGATCATTGTTGTGGCCTCCCCTGGACCCGCTCCAACAGATCCATGTCTTTCCTATGCTGAGGGCTCCAGAGCTGGATGCAGTATTTCAGATGGGGTCTCACGAGAGTAGAGTAGAAGGCCCTCTACTCTGCAGGGGCCTCCCTCGACCTCCTGGTCATGCTTCTTTGGATGCAGCCCAGGATACAGTTGGCTGTCAGCAGTGTCCCTTCCTCTGGCCCTTCCCCATTTCTTGCCCACTCACAGCTTACTCACTGTAGTGTGAGGAAAAAAGAGAAAGCCTTGACTCTGTGCAAGCATTTTTCAGCCAAATTTAAGACATGGGTGTGTTATGAACACTCTTTTAGACACGGATTCAATATATAGCACCATATAGGCTGCTATTAAGGAAGATAACTCCATTCTAGACAGACCTAGTAAAGGAGTACTCTACACAAAGATTTGTTGGTCCATGTCAAGCACTGCTAGGTCTCTTTCCCAAATACTGTACATCTTAGGAAAGCTGTATTCTTTTTAAAGAGAAATACATTTTCACTGCTGTAGAAAGTAAGGGAGATATAGAAGGTTTTGAGAAAGACAATGTCAACAAGCCCTCAAAATTAAGTACATTGGTTTTAGAGTATCTAAAGTCCAGGCAGAGGATGGTTTTGATAGGTTTTAAAGTGAAATCTGTAGGTGAAGGAAAAAAAATACAGTAGATGTGGACCTTTGTGTCCAATGCTATCATTTAGAGCTGCAAAATACAAAATAAGAAGAAAGAGAACTTGGGACCTCCTTCAAAAATCAGATCACCTACTTTTACATCCTGCTTTAGCTCCAGTCTGTATTTCCCAGAAGAAGTGTTTGAAGGAAAGAGACCTATTACCTTGGGGTGCCCAGTTTGGATATCCCAGTTATTAAATAACAGCTTTTTGGTTTCACTGGGGAAAGAAAAATCGCCTGGATTAGACATCTTCTTTCCTTCTATAGCCAATGAAGAGCTAAATGCCACCAGGTGGATATCCTGAAGACCTATGCAGCTATTCAAAAAGGATTCTGCAGGCAAGGGCTCAACTCCTGCCCCTATCTGTACACCGTTACCTCCTTTTACTGAGGATGTGCAAAGCACAATTCCCACCTGCAGTGACGTAAACATCAGAATAGGGCTTGTCCTCTGCTGTTGCTGGGGCACAGATTTTATGTAACTGCCCAGTGGTCAGCTTCTGCCTCAGTTGCATTTTATGTGCCAATATAAACAGGCTTGATCCTCTTCTTGATGTGGTACCTCAGTACCTGCCCATAAAAATCAGAAAGTTTCCATGTAAGTACTTCACAGGTATGAGATAACCAGGGCAGTTTAGGTCCCATAAGTAGATTCTCAATATTTAACTTACTAAAGCAGAATAAAGGCAATATCGCTGGTTACAGACACCCACACAGAGCTATAGCCTTTCTTAAAAAACCCCAACTTCTTCAGTCCCTAGTCAGCTGTACAGTAGATTGTCATTGAGTTCTAAACAAGAAGGATCCGAAGATGTTAAAGAAGTTTTTCCTGGCATTTTCCTCAACTCCTTAAGGCTTAGAGATCACATTTTGCAGATCTAGCATTCTCCTCTGTTACCACTCTTCCTGTTCTTGCCTTATCACCAGGCTGACATTCACTATTTCTTCTACAACGCCTCTAAAACTGAGCTATTATCCCTGTTACATGAAATATTTCATCAAAATAATAAATTAACTAACCTGAGGAATGACATGATCAGAACAACTTGAACGTTGCTCTCCCTCAGACTGTTGCCTCCCTCTTCAGTTGCTCCATGGATTTTGCTGTGACACAAAAACATGTAGAGAAGTCAAAAAGCACTGTGTTATTACCCTTCATGGTTTTGTGGACCAGTGGGATTTTTGCTTGCTAATTTGAGACATCCAGATTTAAGCCACACATGAATGGCAGACACTCCAGGTAATGCCAAAATTTCACATTTTAAGAGACGACTTTTTACAAAAAAAGCTATATCTGAAAAGTCTTGGAATAGGCAACAGAAAGGGAATGTAAAGTCCATTATGCTCTTGAAAGAGCCTGGGACCCCTGAAAGTTTAAAGTTTGACTAGATTCTTAATCTACTTTAGATTTTGCTGAACATGTACAACCTACTTTCTGTGGCAATTTATACAGATACAGATTTGGAGAAGGGTTTTGCTGAGCTCTAGTTCCACAGCAATTTATGCCACTTTCTCTCTAGAAACAGAGATGATAATGAAGTGAATTTAGTGTTCTCTGTTCAGAGGCCATTTAATTCCTTGATTAGATTGTTTTAGTAATATAAATTGCCTGCTGCTGGGAAAAAATAGCGTAAACTTTTCAATCAGCTTTACCATGAGAACCAAGCCTGAGAAAATGTCATTAAAAAAAAACAAAAACCAACCAGAAACAGAAAAATGAATGTGCTTCTACAGCTCAGTCCAATAACAACCTCCTCTGTAAAATTAGATGATCTCTGTGTTCTGGAACAATAGTATAAATGAGGTAATTGTAGATCTAAAAATTGTTTGCCAGCTGCTGTCTATTCTGTTACCAACACCTGTTTCAGCTCATGCCCTCATTAACTAAAATATGATGAGCAAGCAGACAAGTTCAAAACATAGTGCTGACAATGTCTGTACAGCTGACATGAAATCCATATTTGTAGTCCTCATCCAAAGGCCGGAATTAATATAGCTGTAATTCAATAAAGAGGGTTTTTTTGTTGGTTTTGGGTTGGATTTTTTTCTTCCTTCAAAACTGCTACAGTAACAAATCTGTTCAGTAAGGCTACATTTTGGTTGTGGTAAATTGAGGATAGAAATCACAGGCTTATACCTATGTAATAATACTAGTTAACCATTCCAAACATGGAACATGCCAGTATTTGGCAATTTAAAAATTAAATGCACATTGGAAATAGTTAAGCTGTTATCAGTTTTCATCACTGTCTATTCCTTCACATAAATAATACTAGTTAACCATTCCAAACAGTATTTGGCAATTTAAAAATTAAATGCACATTGGAAATAGTTAAGCTGTTATCAGTTTTCATCACTGTCTATTCCTTCACATCAGGAAGGATGATATGCTGTAGCATATCATAACTGAATAATATCCCTAACTAACAACAGCTGTAGCATATCATAACTGAATAATATCCCTTCTAAGAATATATACTTCTCAGCAGCATTTTTATGTTCTGCAGCAGAAGTCACTAGATCCTCGTAACATTCAGTCCTGTCTGTTTTTCAGAGTTGCTTAAGCTTGTTGGAAACACCTCAAAACTGTGAATGTCACCATGCTGGTTTTGGCTGAGAGAGTTAATTTACTTCATAGTAGCTAGTATGGGGATGTGTTTTGGATTTGTGATGAAAACAGTGTTGATAATACAGGGATGTTTTTATTATTGCTGAGCAGGGCTTACACAGAGTCAAGGCCTTTTTGCTTCTCACCCCACCCCACCAGCAAGGAGGCTGAGCCCAGCTGCCCAAAGGGATATTCCATACCATATGGTGTCATGCTCAGCATGTAAAGCTGGGGGAAGAAGAAGGAAGGGGGGCACATTTGGAGTCATGGTGTTTGTCTTCCCAAGTCACCGTTACGCGTGATGCAGCCCTGCTTCCCTGGAGATGGCTGAACCCCTGCCTGCTCGTGGGGAGTGGTGAATGAATTCCTTGTTTTGCTTTGCTTATGTGTGAGGCTTTTTCCTTTTCAGCTGCTATGAAGAAAATTAACTCTATGCCAGACAAAACCAACAAAACCTAGATGTGCCCACTCACCAGTTAGTGTCCTACCAGGAAAGTTACCACATCCTGGTTGCTGTTCTTCTGGACCTACTCCTGGCCACACAAGGGCTTTAACTTAGAAGGAGAAGAGAAGAAGGGAAGAGATATTTGTGCAGGATACCCTGAGGTATCGGAAGATACATGTGACAAACACCTCAAGCCTCAACTTTACTCTTCACTGTAATGAAATTCATCCCAAAACTGAAAGAAGCACCCAAATATCACATAGGAACTTATTTCAGTACCAGATTTTCCTGATGATCATAAATACCTAATACATAAATAACACATAAAAACGTAATACGTAAACACCATATACCATCATAATCTAATGCCAAGGGTTTTGCCTTGTCCTGTTTTTTAATGTAAATCTTCTGAATATTAATTTTACTATGTATCATGAAACAAAGTTAAATTATTCTATATTATACCTACTATTTTAAAAAGTTTTGTTTCTGATATGAAGTCAGTTTAGATCTTTTGCTTTCATTTTTTTTCAGGTTATCATTAGTGCTGTGATTTTTTCCCCAGATTGTTGGAAGAAAAAAACCTACATCTGTAAAAATGAGAGAAAAGGAAAGCAACAAACTGACCTTTTATAACACACAACCTAGACCTTTTTAATACTTCCTTTGTTTTTTTCCTGCCCCACACTCTGGACTCATCCATCCTTAATGTGCATGTGAAGTGAAGATGACTGTAGAGTTTATCTCATCACATATCCTAGTGTGCCTTATGCTAAATCCTGCTGATGAAGAGGCAGACAATCCCCACCTGAAAGCCAACTCATATTATTCAGAAATCTCCTCAAAATGCATTTTAAGCTAATTTCCACAGCAAATCTCCATGTTGACTGGCACCTAACTGTTCACCACAACAGGAGATATGCAAAGGAAAACAACTCCTGGCATGGAGTCACTGCACAAAGACCCAGTTATTCTTTTATGTTGTTTAATGATGGCTTTAGAGATTCTTATAGCTTTAAATTTGCAACCTTCAGATATTTACAGTTCTTATTCTCTTTCTCTGTTTTTATTCACATGGCCTGTACACAAAACAGAAACAAGAGACGCTCCCATTTCTCCAGTGGTCTTTAAGTTTTTTATAGCAGCCAGTGCCAAGACCATATATAAATTTTCTTTACTCTTTGAATTTCTTACAATTTATAAATCTTTCTGCCAGTGCGTTCTTCAGAGTCATAGTAATTGTATTATATTTTAAGACTTAATATTGTTCCAAAGAGAAGGCATGAAATTTCTTCAATGGCAGCTGAAAATACAGTGGTATTATTAGTTTTCATGTATATTCTAAAATTGCATTCTAGGACCATAATGCATAGGAAAGGTTCATTACATCAAATAGATGAGTAAAGAAGTGTGAGGAAAATTGAAACTGCCATCTGCATATATTCAGTGCTAAAAACATTGCCAGCTTTTGTTTAACAAATAGAATCCTCATGTAAAATGGGACAGAAAAGACAATGAAATTAATCTTCTGCTTGGAGTAATTTGATTCCATTACTGTAAAAGCCCATTAGAAAATAATTACGTCACTACACTCACTATTTTTGGTGTATAACCATATTGGAACAGGTGATATTGGAACTGAAAAGTTTTTTAGAAGGTATTTTAATTCAGGAGCAATTATGACACAGACCACCAATTAACTGCAAATTCAGAGAATACGTAAGAGGAACAGACTTGAGTCTCAAAGCATTTCACATTATTTACAGAAGGCAAAAGGTAATTAGGTGAGGTCAGGGACATTTGAGCAATTAAAGCACCATTTCATATATTTAATTTAGAGCACTCCACCTAATTTAAAGAGAAATTATGTTTCCAAAAATGCCCTCATTGAGTTGTTATACAAGAAGCAGAGCTGAGGCATAATGACTTGCATAATGGATCCTAGCCTTGCTAATCCGAAGGCATAGCAACACCACACTGAGTAGCGCTCAGTTCAGAGAACCCAGAGCTTAATCTGAACATGGGAAAACACCCACATGTCATGCAAAAGCCAGTAAAACCCTGACTTAGGCACTGCCTGACCCACTGTTATTTCATCCAGTGCAAATTCAGTAGTTTCTGATCCATCCTCCCATGCACACCATGGACAAGTCTGACCTTCCCTGGCCAGAACAGTTCAAGGATGGCTAGAGGCATGATTTCAGGAAGCCTGGTGTAAGTGACTGCCTGAATTGGGTTCAGCTGAAGTCCACTCAGCTCATTGTCCCAGATACCAGGACAAATGGTCTTTTACAGAAGTGCACATTCTTTAGGAAAGGCACCAAGGCTATAGGTAAGGTACCAGTACCATGGCATATTCTGTCACCAGCTTCTCTGGTTGTTTTTAGGGTGGTTCACTCCAGAACACTACAACCAAAAATAACAATGTTTTTGGGCAGACTGGCTCCAATTCAATGTCTTCTCATTTGCATCTCTACAAATTCAAGCTAACTTTATAGGAGCTATTTAGCACATTAATATAAAACAAGGCAAGTGAGACACAGGGGGAATGAAGTTCATTAACTTTATAACTACTTTTACGTGGAAGAATTGTAAGGGTGCATACTGAGTCTGGCTGGGATGGAGCTAACTTTCTTCATAGTAGTCTGTTTTGGATCTTTGAATAAAACAGTGTTGATAACACACAAATTTCTTAGCTATAGCTGAACCATGCCTGCACAGTGACAAGGCCTTTTCTTATTCCCACTCTGTCCCCCCAGCAAGTGCATTGAGGGTGGGTAAGAGTTTGGGTGGCGACACAGCTGGGGCAGCAGATGATACAAACTGGCCAAAGAGGTCTTCCATGCCACATGACATCATGCTCAGCAATAAAAACTGAGATTTTTGTCTTTCCAAGGTAGCTGTTGCTCAGAGACTGTCTGCTTGTGGGAAATGGCGAGTGATCGCCTTCGCATCATTTTTTTCCTCCTGTTCCCTTCACTTTTAAACTGTCTTTACCTCAACCCACAAGCTTTTTGCTTTTGTTCTTCTAATTCTCTCCATCTTGCTGCAAGGGTGAGTGAGTGAGTGGCTGTGTGAGTGCTTAGCTGCTGGCCAGGGTAAAACCACGAGATCAAGTTATGAAATGCTCTCTATTTTTCTTTTTTTTTAAATTAGGGCACTGAAGGATCTGGATATAGATTTAGCAGTGTGTCTATATTTAATACTTGTGCCTAACATTTCCAAACTTGTTCCTGACTGATCATTTTTAGCGTTAACTTTTGCTTAAGCCTAAGCTAAACAATTAGCTTTTCCTATATAGCTTTGAATAAATGCAGGAAAACAAACGTAAGCAAGTGTGTTTTTTGTGTGTCTGTGATCCCAAAATAACACTGTTTTTCATTTTGTGGTTTTCCATCCTTGCAGCAGCAAACTCAAAGAAAATGAACCGTGATATCACAGCTATGCAGGGACTATATTCTAGCTCTGTAAGAGCATGACTTTCCAAGGAGTGACCTAATGTCTGAGACACAATTTGTATCGCTCTGTTGAAGTACCCAGCTTTGGCAAAGGTGACCAAGGCAAAGCAAAGGCCAAGGGGAGACATTTGCAGTCGTTCACTGTGCTGAACATACCCAATTAACCGGTATGCCTCAGCCAGGACCTGGCCACCTGTACAGTCAGGTACACCTCCCGGGGGAAGACAGGTAGATTTGGAGGGAGGCGGTGGTCACTACAGAGGCAGGCCAGAGCACTTGGTTTCCTAAATTAGGTGACCCTGGTAAGTGACTTAATCTGGGAGGATGTGGCTGAACTACTCAGTTTGTCTCTGAAGTGCCAGCGCTTTGCTCATGGTGGATTTCAGACCTTTTTGTCACTTGAAAGGGAGGACAAGGACTACTGCTAAAGACAGTTTGGATGTAACCACCTTGTTCTGGAGACTAGAAAAGGCAGATTTTCCACTAGTTTAGCTGACTACTGCTGATTCAGCTAGAGATGACAGGAGATGGGAGCAAGGTGCTTTGCCAGCTCCCCCATTTCTCACAGATTTTACTGTTTCCATTTGAACTAGGACCTGGTAGTCCTATGTACCTCCATGTGTAGACAGTAATACAAGCTTTGTCAGTTCTCAGTGTTTTAAGCACTTTTTCCTAGTTCACTTACTTACAATAAAAGGCTGGAATTTTGTACTGAAGTGAGTTTTCCATCTCCTCCTTTTAAAACAATTTTTCCTCCTGTGAGCCTGCAGCTTTGTCAGGTGAGTAGCACTCCTGCCTGGGAGTCTGGCATTGGTGCGGGGGCAACCTGAGCAATGTCAGGTATTCAGCTGGACCTCAACATGTTTAATACCCTGCTGACCTGCTCCCATTTTTCTCTCTTGTAGGCATTTAAGCTGTTTAAAAGATATGTGACAAGATTTCACCTCCTGCTTTCTTCAAATTGCTTGAAAAGCTCTATGCATTCCTCACCAAGACAGGAAATGCGGATTTTAGAACAACCTCTTCAAACTGACTGGCTGGAGTCTTTTTAGATGTGTTAGTATGTACAGATGAAAAGCAATGTAATTTCGTGGAAGCAATCCCTAAAATCCAACCATATTAACTATTAGTATTGAGCTAGCAGAGTTTTTCTCTAAGAAAAAAAGTTCAGCTTTTGCCGACTGCTGCTTTTATTGTGTTAATTCAGGAAAGGTAATAAAGAAAGAGCATCCTGCAATTATGTCCAGAACTTAATCTGGAATATTCCACTGTCTTTTTCCAACCCTAAACTTCTGCATGGCTCAGATCACTTTCTTTTTAAAAACAACTCTTAATACTGTCCTGGTGGTTTTAAGTTTTGTCGCCATTCTGGTGCCCCTGCCACTTCAGTTCCAATGAGTTTTCTTGTCCAGACAGTTTAAGCTGATTACCCTAATAACCTGACATGAAAAGTATCAATCACACAACTTGTGGTTTGGAGGTTTTAAAAGATGGATAGAAAGGTGTAGGGAGAGGAGAGGGAAGAAATCACGCAGGAACCCCCATTTCTGTGATATGGGTGCTCAATGAAGCGTAACCATAAATCACAGTTAAAAACATGCACTCTTTTATATCTGAGGGGCTTTTTTTGCCTTTCTTTTAACACTCCAGCTTGGCTGCCCTGTTCAACTCTAAGACAGCAGATTTGAAGGAGAGTGGGAGGAACAGGGTCAAAATACACATTTACTGCAGAAATCTGTATGAGCTTAGGAATTTAGGACTAGGTGTCCAAGTCCCACTCTTCCTAATCGAAGTCATGCATGTCATACTAATATGACAGACAAACACGCTATTACAAGTCCTGCTTTTCTCTGCTCTACTAGATCTTTGAAAGTCTCTTCCAGGACCTTATTCCTCTGATAGACCATACCCTTGCTAAATTCTAGCCTCATTTTGTTTATTATTTATGTCTCATTTTGTTCTTCTGGCAGAACTATTCTTTTGCCTAAACACTTCCTCCTCCTTGGTACTCATCTGATTGTAATTACACTTGAAATTTTCTGGGGGTTTCGTCTTGAGTAACTTCTGCCTTATAAGCAGACCAAAGGTTAGATCTCATTCCATGGGAAAACACTCTAAATTTTTTTATGTTTTTCCCCTCTTCTTTTTCCTTCCTTACAAATTTGGTTTGTTAACACTGCAAGGCAGGATATGTTTGTACCTAAATACATACTTCTGTTATCTTTAACGGCAAGGCTCCTATTTTGACTAGGGCCTCAGGAGACTGAGTTGCAAGTTGACAAGAAGCATAGGCTATGAGGAATAGCCATCCTACTCTCTTGTCACCCTAGAGGAAATGAGTTTGCATTCTTCAGAGTGCTTCCTACCTGTCGTAAGTGGTAGTTCTTGAATAATTTTTACTGTATACTACAGAGCAGCAATGCAATTTCCTTCATTACTGTCATGATTGATGACATATACCGATAAGAGGCAGATGAGATCAAGATGACCCCTGCCACGTTGCTGTGTTCACAGCCTACCTCCTGAAAATCCATTAACATTGCCAATCTTTTTGAATCATGAATCATTTTCCAAGGCAACGTTTTTCTATGTTGAACAATTACAATGAGTAACTTCCAAGATCGTGGCACAGAAATCTATCCTGCTTCCTTGGTGGAAACACTACAACAAACAAAGCATATTTTAAAGACCTGAGCATGAACAAGAGTGGATTAAAAACAAAAACGTGCTCAGTAGAGACATGAAAATTACCATCTGATGTGGTTGGTACAGCTACGTAAAACAGAAGAACTGGCTGCCCTTAAGCCATCAATCTTGGAAACAACTCTACTGCTTATGTTATCACAAAATTATCATCCTGTGGAAATTGACTCTAACAGTTCTTATTGAAAGTCACTCAGGCTCCTGTTTTTAAATCTCAAAGAATAAAAACATAACAAATACTTTGGGTCTACGGTGTTTCAAGCATTCATCTTTCGACAGTTCTCCTACAAAATGGAATGAGTAAATATCTATCTCTTTTGTAGCCTCTTCTGAAACTCTGCATTTGGAAAATGAGTGCAGATTTTCAGGCAAAGCTAGAATTCTGCAGTGCCTTCTGGCAGCAGTGCTAAGATGGTGTACCAGAAGAGAGTGGTATTCATCCTCGGATGGTCTTAGTAATAATATATATATTATTAAAATA
>NW_010559781.1:0-379 GCF_000687285.1 Phaethon lepturus
GCTTCTTCCACCCAAATTTATGGCGTTAATGACGGCGTAGTTGTCTTGCTCGTGAGCCCTCAGCGGAACTGCCACTTGGCCTTACCGAAGGGGGTGTTTGAGAGTCAGGCCTTGCACACAACCATTGCCCAAACACTGGAGAACAAGTAAGACGAGAGCAATGGGTATGGCCGGCTTGGCATGGCCTGTCAGAGGCACGCATCAATTTTGCACCGCTAAGACAACCTGCCCCCCCCGGGTCAGCAGCCACAGAGGCCTGAAGTGGTCTGACTGCTGGATACCATAGGCCTGTCTCCCCATCGTGCCCAGGCGGGGCCTATCCCTTCTCCCCCAGCCATTGCTTTCTCATTTCTGGCTCATCTCACATCTCTTGCTACAC
>NW_010559781.1:394-1068 GCF_000687285.1 Phaethon lepturus
CACTCTTTCTGCACGCAGAGCCCACAGAAAATTAGTTGGGGAAAGATTTTGGACTCTGAAAAACTTACTCATCATCTTCTAATAAAAATCCACTTAGAGGATAAGCAATAGCAGAACCACCCGCACGGAAAAGGGCTGAGGGGTCAAACAGCGACAGTGCTGCTCTCAGGGACTTCCGAGAGGGTTTTGGCAACTGTGTACAGAAACCAGGGTTCAGGGCTGAGAAAGTCTGAAAAGTTTCCCGAGGTCCGCTGCTTAGCTCAAGGGAAGAATAGATTACCAGAATAGTTTTTTAGAGAACTCATACAAAGTATTTAATAAAAAAAGATTATTTTTTCATTTTAAAACTATTTAAAATTTAACGTGAAATGATGTGTGGAGCAAGAATGTAAATGTAAAACTTACTGCTAAACAAAACCATGTTTAATAAATAAGTATCCTACTCAAGAGCAAGTTGAAGACTATTGCTTTTTAAATTATATGCAGAATCACTGAAACATTTTTGGATTTTGACACTATCTGAACCATTTTATTAACAACATATATAATGTGCTATTGATTAAATATATTTTCTATATCTTTATAACAGAGCAGATGAGGGGTTCTGTTTACTTTTGTAGGTGTAAGTATTTTCAGGACTGCAGAAAAGCTTTTAGCCAAGTGACTTTGTGCTG
>NW_010559781.1:1090-10764 GCF_000687285.1 Phaethon lepturus
CAGGAGTAGAGAGAATATGTACTTCTTTTCCAAATAAGTAATTTGTAGTAATGAGATCAATTTTGAGTTGAAAAGAACAGCCTATTTTGCTATTTCAAAATCCACGAATAGACACAGTGAGAATGAACCCAACTAATTTCAGAAATGTGAAGGTCCCCAGCATAGGTTTTTCAGCACTTTTGCAAACAGATGTCTCTGGGGATTGTGAAGACTACCTACAGGTCACCTTGTATCCATTGATTTCTTTGGAAGCAGGCACCTGATTGCCAGTGCAGTTTTGAAAATCTCATTAGACCTCTACTGCAGATTTCAAGTCCTAATATCTGGCTTATAGCAACAAGAAACAAACCTCCAATCCACTAAGTGTAGTTAATACTAATATAATGCTAATATATGCTTTAATAAATGATTAAAAAGAAAAAAAGGGTTACTAATAGCATATTTGTAAAATCTCAATTTGTACATCTTTTGCACTGTAATGGTACATTCAGCTTGATACAAATTAAAAAAAAATCTCTCATCTACTAAAATTGAAGAAGTAGTGAACTACTTTCTAATGGAAGTTAAGGTTTCTACTATAGAATTTGAATAAGTATGTTAGATTTTCTGCTTAAATAAACATGTATATGAACAGTGTGTAGTAGGAAATATCCAGCTGGAGTAAAGGCTATGTGCTGTTGCAATTTTTAATGATTATGCACAACACTAAGAGCAAACATTTTTAGAATAACAATGAAAAGTGCAAATGCAAACCAAGATTAAAAGCAGTTATTCAAATCAAGATTCCATGATTCAGATCTGTGATTTATATCACTTTGATTTACATGTCAATCCATCGTGCTTACAGTATTTTCCTCCAATGCAATTAAGCTCAGGAATTGGAGACCATATAGTTGTATTGAGCTGCAAAGATATCTTTTTAATCTCTCTGTTTCCATTTTACTCATCTGTTAAGAGAGAATAAAAACTTTTGTCTTTTATGTGTGAAGGTACCATGCAAATGCAAATGATATTATACAAAACGGTAATTGAAATGGTAAAGGAGCAAAGGGTTTTAATAAAATGACAAGTCAAGACACATGCAACTGTCCCTGTGTGAATGTTGATTGAAATGAGGAAAGTTAAGAGTGAATTTTAAGCGCCCATAGAAAAATGCGTTGAATGTTAAGAGTAAATTAAGAAGTGCACAGGCCAAGGGACAGAGCTGTCTCAGAAATGGACAAAGAACTGAAATATTCCTTTGAGGATTTGGGACAAAGGATCTCTCAGTCCTCGATAACAGTGGAAAGCAGGTTGGGGAATAGGCCATGGGGAACACAGGCATAGTGACACTTCAAAAGACCCAGGAACTTGAAAAAGTTGAAAATGCAGTTAGCGATGGATTTGGATCTGAAGACGGAAAAAAGCAACAGTGAGCACAGCTGGGTATGAACTTTGATGTTGAATTACACAAGGTTTAAGAAGAATTAGGGCCTTTAGAAGATACCGCCATTGGAAATTCTGAGGGGTGACTCCAGGGCAGAGCAAAGGCCAAATTCTCCCCTACGCTCCCCAGCCCAAAGCTGCTGCTGGCAGCTCGCTCTGGTCCAGGTGAGCCTGGCACACATCACTGCGCAGGTGCTCACAGCTCCTGGGATGCGCCCACGCTGAAGCGAACGACGAAGATAACGTAACTGGCAATGGCCTCTCAGGTTCACAAGAAGCAGCTCTGAGATGCTACTCCTGACCCTTTCGCAAAGTCCGCGTGCTAGGCAGAGGCTTTCAGAGAGTGCTTTAAGGGTAAATGGTATGGGAAGGGTGTACAGGTGCTGATACAGAGAACGATAGGTAAGATGACAGGCCTCAGGTATGCTATGAAAACCATCCTTTCCTGTTTTCAGGGGCAATAGAGTTGTCGCAGTAGTCTTTCAAATTTCACTCAAGATTGTGGAAAAGTGGTACATTGGTATGGTGTTCGGAGGAGAAGAAAGAACTGTGACAAGGTGACTGAAGAAATGAAAGATGTAGTCTTGCCCTCCTCATACTGACATGGACATCCACACTAGCAACATAAGGCTTATCACTGCACAAAAGGTACTGCTGAAAATATTATATGTGAATTCTACTTTAAAAAAAAAGCTTTTTTTTTTCCCAAAACGCGCATGGATGTGTGTGAATGGGGCAAAAAACCACATGGATGTGTGTGAATGGGGGAGAGTCTGGGATGGACTTGCTAATGGACGCCGTCTCAAAAATGGCAGAAAATAAATAGTTTCCAGCATTACCTTGCTAACGTGAGAGCTGAGGAGGAAGGCAGGAGAATCTCACCTTCTTCTGGGAGGAGGAGTTCTTTGGCTGAGGCTATTTACTCATGATAGGGTATGGAAAGCTTACGGAACGTGAGGAGAATGGTGTCTCTGTGAAATGACAGACCTTTGTAGCAAGTTGGAATTTAACACCAAGTAGCCACATATTGCTGCTGGCATCTAAACTCTCCCAGTTGGTTTGCTCCAGAATTCACACCTCAAAGTGAAACAACAACCAGTACAAAAGAAGGGACCATCCCTGTAACTCCTACTGTCTCTCAAGAGACCACCTCAGACAGACGAGTCGACAGTAACCAAGAGTTTCAGTGTCAAAGGGCATTTTCTCCGATAGCCCAATCAATCACGTCAATCCCTCCTCTCCTCCACGCCTTTCATCTCCCCTCTTTTGAATTCTCACAATTGCCACTACTAATGGAGCCTCACTGGTGAAGACAACAGCTGAGAAAACACCAGTACTGAAGGTTTTACAGTGTCCAGTTTAAAAAGGTCAGCTCCTTTAAATTGGAAAGGACAAAAAAAAAAAAAAAAAAAAAAACACCCCAAAAACACCCCCCCCCCCTTCGCACATTACATTAAGTTCCCCAATACTATTTTCCACCGCAAAACCACCCCCCCACCCTCCCCAACCCAACCAAAACAAAACCCCAAATCCCAGTCATTTTAGTGGTTGCCAACTGAGGAAACTATAGGACACCGAGATACACTTTGCCGAAGATAAGGCTGTCTTCTCACTTTTCATCATTTTACTGTCTGCTCAACTGGTTGGCAGTTATGATGCTGACAGTTTAATCCTAATTTCTAAATCAGTGTCAACAACTATTTCTTTCTCTGGAAATGATACAGAAAGACCATAAATGACGTAGAACACGATGCCAAACAAGCCCTTTCCTTTTGGCACACGAGGGGAAAAAAAACCCCAAAAACCAAAAAACAAGAAAAGATATCCACAGCCATTCCTTCTTCCTAGGAAACAGCAAACCGAACACAGTGCAAGAAATATTTCCCCAGCTAGCATAGGCCGTTGTGACTGTCAGAAGATGTGACCAAATTACATTTGATCCCTTTGCTTAAGTTACAGGTAGTCAGGCTTCTAAAAATTAAACTGGCAAACTAAAGAAATCCTATTGGATCGACCATTCTGTGCTTTTCTTGAATCAAGAGATCATCACTACAGGAGAGACAAGGGGTACTAACTTTAATCTGAAATAAAATTAAATTTACCTTTATCAGAGGAAGAGGGGTAATACAGAACAATTTTTTTTCATATAAATGGAGTGGGCTCAGTGCACTTTTACTTGAAAAGCAGTTGTTAGTATTTCTAAGATTTTAACAGCTCCCAGGGATGCATGAATTCACTCACTTAAGCAATGATGTCTGTATCGAATGTATACATAGAATGACTCACTTGCTATATGTCCTTTGGGTATGAGGTTTTGGTTGTACAGGGCTGTATTGTGACCTTGGTGGGAGCCCAAATGTGTGAATGAGGTAGCTCACTTCATGCTGCTGCATAACATGCAGCTCGGGAAGTAAAACTGCACCTTGTCGCAACCCACTTCTTCCTGCAGGCACCACACCTTGTACCGACCTACCCCGGTAGAATGGATCCCTTTCAGATCGTGTCTTTTGTATTCTATGTTGCTGTCTGATAGCATAAAAAACCTTTTTAATTTCAGTATGGATCTTGTGAAGCTTATTCAAAATAGATGCTCGTCAGTAAAGGCTTGCTTCCGAACGTGTCTGAAGAGAAACGCTGTCCATTATTTACCTAGGAAGCCTTATTGTGAAACCCCCGTTAACAGCCTCTTCCCAGTTAGCCTGTGCTAACCCTGTCCTCGTACTGGAAAGTGCACAACACCCTCAGCTCCCACTGGAATCGGGGCAATCCTGTTGCCTTCAATGTCTAGTATGTTCTCAACATCTCACAGGATGTCGTCTTCAGGCTCCAGTTCACAAACACATGTGCTTAACTTACGCGTGCGAGTAGTCGCATTAATGCCGAAGTACTTAAAGTTAACCATGTATGTAATTTCTTGCAGGACTGGTTCCTTAATTAGCTACGCTCATCCTTTAATCCTCCCTATCTTTTAACCTCTGTATTGCTACATGCCTCGATTTCTTTAATCAGATAATGAACATTAGGGAAGTTGTTACTTACTGCTTCTACTTCAAGACTTGAACTAAAAAAAGATGGACCGTGTGTGGAGACTTAACATTAAACATCACAAAAATAAAACACAATGGCATAAAAAGATGCTTGCAGCTTTTTGCTTTTGTTAAAGAAATGACTTTTCACATTTCCTGAAGTCATGCATGGATTCTTGATGAGATTTTTCCCTAAGTTTAAAAATTGCGCATTCTTTGTATGATAAACTTCCAGGTTTAAATAAAGTCCTATTACACCGTCAAACTGAAATGCAGCAATGCAAAGACACCCGAATGGCCATGTTGAAACAACCCCCCCCACCACCAAAAGGCCGGAAAAAAAAATAAAATTAAGTTCTAGAAATGCAAAATAGCACAGGGGGAAAAAAAACCAAAACAACCGAAACAAAACTCTGGCAAAAGTAGTTTTGAAGAGGACATTTTCCAATTACTGTTTTTCATTAAAAGTGTCTGCTGGTTGCACTTGGATGTGCTGGTTGCGCTGCCTGCTTTCTGCCAATCTCCGCTTATCAGGGCTAAGGCTGCCAGGAGAGCAGGAAAGCACATTTGCAGTTGTCAGGTTTCATTGCCTTTTCTACTCCCTTGACCTATTTTTTTTTTCCTAATCTTTAATTTTTTTCCTTTTCCTTAGTTCAGCACATTTAGCATTCCCCCAAATTTTTAATAATTCTCCCCGGGAATTCCCTGGAGCCCTCTGCTTGAACTTTCTTTCTCCGCTTGCTATACCTCTAAGTAATGAGCACCTATACCATACTTTTACCGGAGTCTAACCCTCTGCAGTTTTCTTTACTTCGTCTGTATTCTGCAGGCTGTCCCTGTTGGAGAGCTGCCTTGCAGTTTGACAACATTGGGGGCCTATTCTTTCTCAGATGCTTTCCCGGTCAGGTTCACTGCTACTGAAAACAGGACTACTGACAGCACACGTTTTGAATCCAACCATGAAAATTGCTTCATGATAATCTTTACCAAATGCTGCGTTACATGGTTCTACATTTGCTACTGGGCTGGGAATTCTCTCTGTTTGTAAATCTGCTTTTATGACCATAATATTTTGAACTCTTCATTTCATGCCTAGTACTGAAAAAGGAAAAAAGTATCACAGCAAAGCATTAGATGCTTACCTAAAAAGAGGATGCTAGCCTATCCGATTTTCTTACAGCATTGCTCACTTAACATAGCAAATAAGCCCGAGGTCCAATATGATTCCTTCATAATGTACACGGAACGGTATCACTTTCTTCCTCAAGCCCGTTTGCCATTGAGCCAGATGTACTCTACCCATCTTCTCATTACCATGATCAATCTCCTCTCTGCTGATCAGAATTTAATCCTATTAAATCACTAGGCTTGCAGTAAGTGTGTATCATATACACGCACGCTTGCCGCAGCAGATTATTATAACTGCCTTTATTTTTGGAACATGCTTTCAAGGCTCCCCGGGGTAATCCGTACGACGCTGCTGCACGGCTGCGTGAAGCTGGGAGCGGCGCAGCCCTCCCGGCGCGGGAAACGGAGCGCAGGGACCCATGGAGGGCACAGACCCCGCCGGTCTGTGCTCCAGGAGCGCCAAGTTCAAGGACGGGTGGCAGGGAGGACAGAGCAAACAGCGTGGACGTCACGGGCCGGCTTTCCACCCTATACAGCCGCTCATGGCTGGGCTGGCAGCTGGGAGAAGTCAACACCTATGGTCTCTGCAGGCTTCTACATATCCTGATGCAGCCCAGTTTTCTCAATTTTATTGAGATTTTTGATTATTTGCCCTAAGACAGTCATAGAGCGATAAAGGTCTTGAGTAGGGGAGAAGCGTTCCAAGGCATTTAGTATTTGCAGCTGCCGATGTCTCAACTAGTCTGGGTCACTAGAGGGTGCAGATTAGCCTGTTCAGTCTCAGTCTGGACGTTTGTTTTGTGACATACGGACCCAGACAGCCTCCTGATTTACGATATGAAGTGCTTCGGAGAGGAGGCATGAATTACTCATTGTGAGTCTCTTTGCATGCGTCCAGTTTTCTTTTTACAAGGACGGTTTTCCTTTTACAAGCACACGCTACCAGAGTGCAATGTTGTGTAGAGTAAGGCATTTCATGTCTGTTCCTGCCACGTAAAGGGAAAGATGTTGTCAATATAACTATTAAACAGAATAGCAATATGAAAAGTTAGGTATGGCTTGTTTAGCCTTTTAATAGTCTGAAAGCAGCACATTCAAATTACGTCACATTTTAAAAATAGAGAATACAGCCCAAAGAGATTTTTATCCTGGAATTGAGCTTTTTTCAGACAAGATATACAGAGTTTTCAGTAGATTCTTATTCCTTTCTGTGTGTGGCTTGCCAAACTATTTCCCCCATTTCGCAGTGCTTCTGGTAACAGAGTTTTGTAATTCAATGGTCTCTAAACTTTTTGGATCAACAAAGTGGCAAAGACGCAACAGATTGCATTTGAATTAAAGTATTAGTAACCTCTACATTTGGGTACATAAATACCTGCAACCTAAAGGGTGTCTTCTAAGCTATAAATATACAATTGCTAATGTTTTTCACATTTTATGTAAAAACATGACTTATGCCTGAATCTTTTTCTTTTTTATGTGGCAGTAGTTCTAGATCACATTTTCATCTAGACGTTGTAATGAACGGCTTGGATTTACAAATATTCTTGCCGGGGAACTAGTGGTTTGGAAAATAATGAGGATGAGAAAACCTTCCTTGTTCTCTGTGCAGGCTAGACTCTTAATGAGAGATAATGGTGATGAGCTGCAAAGCAGAATGGTCCAGCAGTGCTTTCCTGAAAGATAATAATCTAATCGTCCCAAGAGCTGCACATGACAGCATCCTGAAACCCCTTGTTGAATAAAAGCATCTGTCCAGGGCTTAATTAACAAAAAGAAATGCATTTAAGACTACTTAAGAAAGTTAAGATCAGTCAACCAAGAGCATACCTCCGAGTTCCCATGGTCATTAGTGGTTCTATTGAAGATCTAAGCTATTGCAACAAAGCAGCAGAGAGAGTGTTTGTAAAATTTGGCAGAAAGAAGCTGATGTGATTTCTTTCGTATGTTATATATGCCTGGATTCACTTGCTGGACCACAGGTAGATCAATAAACACTATTTAAAGGAAAATACTTGACTGCGCCCACACTCATCATTTTGCTATTTAGCTTGTTAAAGAGAAATTTATGTTATGAAATAGTCGGGACTTACGGTGTGAATTTAATTCTTGACAGTACTCAAATCTGCCATGCTGCACAGGGGTGAAAATGTCATAAAACATGATTAACAGCATGAAAAATAATGCCCCGTGCAGGTTATCCAACTGCTAAAAGTACATATAACATTTTAATTGTAGCGGTGTAGACAGCGTCTGGATGCCAATTTGTCTATTATTATTTTTATGCCTGCAGTCTCCACACTGGATCAGGTGGCGATGTCCCTGGTCCCAGGCAGAGCTGCACACCGGCGTGTGCTCTGCAGAAGCGATACCGCGTGGGAGCTCTGCTTTGGCCCGGCGCGGGCAGCGCCAAGCGGATGAGCTCTGCCGAGTCAGCGCGTGGCTCTGCACGACCACGTCCGGCGTCCCTGCAAAGGTGACTGTGATAAAGCCGCCGTGAGGAGGCTCTGAGTGGAGTCTGGTGAGCATGGTAGGGCTTTCCAAGGGCAACCAAGGCAAGGGCAGTGCTAGTAAGAGGCTGAATCAAATAACAAGCAAAACGTTATTCATTTCTCAGTCAGTTCTCACCTCAAAAAATGAGGAACCCCCTACACTAGAGTTGCAGACAGGGTTGCGACTGGCCCCAATTCTCTGCTGAGAGTTGGAAGAACATAAAAGCCACCGAGCACTGTCCAGCAGGGAGATGCCATGGGAGCTGCAGCAGTAGCCTGTAAGTAGGTATATCCCAAGGACTGATATTGTATGGATTATTTACATGAGGATGCTGTGCGGAGAAATTTATTGTGGAAATTTAAAGCACACACAAATCCCTGTGTGGACATCTCATAGTCAATATTTGAAAGTAGACCACAACACAAGGCAGGAGGAAATAAGACCCTGCTTTTCTTCGGCTGTGGAATTCTGCACAGAGCAATTGTGCTAGAATTCATTCTACTCTGAGTCAAACAGAGTTTAGGAGAGAGGCAGTTTAATCAAATCTTAGTTGGTTCTAGGTCAGTAGTCCATGCCCAGTGAAAAAAAACAACAACCCCCCCCCCAACATCTTGTACAAAAATAACATCACCAGGTGAAAAGACTTGAAATAAAATTCCTAGTCCAAGATAGATGTTAAAATCACATTCTTCTGCTCATGGGTTAGGGACATACATTGCAATAAAATGCTATTTTTTAATCCATTCGTATACTGTATATTCTCTGAAAAGTAAATATAACACAGTTCTTTCAAAAGTACCTTTATAAGCAAAGACAGTTCATTTCCGTAAGGAATACTTTTTTTTGGATCTTGCCTGTCTTACATATACTTGCTATGATGTAAAAGAAAAAAAAAATCATGGCATTTTTCTCTTTTTTTTTATTCTTCTTTTGTGTTTTTTTTTCTTGTATTGTTCTTGCCATTTTCTGAACATAAATGTCTAGATCAGTGAAGAGATCCTTGACCCTCCACTAATCATTAGCATTTTGAGACAGATTCAAGTAACGACCTGTGGATTAAAAGCACTATAGCCTGCTACCAGGATAGTTTGCCCAGGATAGCGTTAAATGTCATTTAGCAAAGAGGTCCTCTAGTTTGTAATCTTGTACATTTATGGTTTAAAAAGAATTAATTAGAATTTAGAGTTAATTCTAAAATAATTAGTGGCAGTTTATATTGTTATCATATACTTGTAGGCTTCTGTTCACTTTAGCTATAAACATAACAGGGTTCACACTTTTCTATCCTTCATGGCTCAATCCCTGTAACTGTAATTCACGGTCAAGATATCTTGTCAATACGTTGCTCCTTTTGCTGGTTGATAGTTCATACAACAATGGAAGCTATCTGCCAAACAGCACCTGTCTTTTTAATAATCCAAGGTATTAAATAAATAAAATTGAGTATGTACCCGCTGCCTTATTTTCTTTAAACTCGCTCATCCCTCTCATACACATTTCATGATAAAAACTGTAGGTTAAGAGACACTGATTTGTCGTCACCACAGAAAGTGAAGTTGCAACCAGGGAAGACTTTGCTTCTCTAACTTACTGTTTCCCTAC